>NW_007248444.1:384268-392381 GCF_000164805.1 Carlito syrichta
TGGATTGTCTGAGCCCGCAGGCTCGAGACCCGCCTTGGCAGTGAGACCTCATCTCTACAATAAATCAAAAAATCAGCGGGCATGGTAGCGCACGCCTGTAGTTCCAGCTACTTGGAAGGCTGAGGTGGAAGGATCGTCTGAGCCCAGCAGGTTTAGGCTGCATTGGCTGGGATCATGCCACTGCACTCTAGTCTGGGCGACAGAGTGACACTCCAACTCAAAAAAATAAAATAGAATAAAATAAAATAAAATGCAGGTATAGGCAAAGTTCATAAGGCTGAGTAAGAGTTTTGTTGGTTATACTTTATTTATTTTTGAGTTGGAGTCTCACTCTGTCACCCAGACTGGAGTGCAGTGGCCTCTCCAGGCCACCACAGCCTCACCTGCTGGGCTCCGGCGATCCTTTCACCTCAGCCTTCCAAGTAGCCAGGATTACAGGCATGCGCTACCACGCCCAGCTGATTTTTTGATTTATTGTAGAGATGAGGTCTCACTGCCCAGGCGGGTCTCGAACCTGCGGGCTCAGGCAATCCACTCACCTCAGTCTCCCAAAGGCGCGGGATTACAGGCTGAGTCACCGAGTCCGGCTTGGTTATACTTTAATTCTCAGCTTGAAGACTAATATTAATTATTGTTACATAGCACTTTAGGTATAAAAAGTCCTTTCCCTAACTTAAAAAAATCCTTCAAATGACCACCTGTAGTCCCAGCTACTCGGGAGACTGAAGCGGGAGGACTGCTTGAGCCCAGGAGTTCGAGAACGCAGTGAGCTATGATGGCACCACTCCATTTCAGCCTGAGCAATAGAGTGAGACCCTGTGTCTAAGAAAAAAAAATCCAGTGTATTACTTTGTTGTATTGTCCTTTGTCTTTTATAAACATAGGAAGCCGGGCATGGTAGCTCACACCTGCAACCCCAGCACTTTGAGAGGTGGAGGCTAGAGGACTACTTGAGCCCAGGAGCTAGAGACCAGCCTGGGCAACTTGGCGAGACCAAGTCTCTACAATAAATCAAGAGAACTAAGCTGGGTGTAGTGGTGCACGCCTGTAGTTCCAGCTACTTGGAAGGCTAGAGCGGAAGGATCACCTGAACTCAGCAGGTCGAAGCTGTGGTGGCTGTGAGCATGCCACTGTACTCCAACCTGGCCGACAGAGTGAGACTCCGACTCAAAACAAACAAACAAACAAATAAAACACAGGGAGTCGGGCGCCTGAGCCCAAGGGTTCAAGACCAGCCTGGACAACTTGGGGAGACCTTGTCTCTATAACAAATCAAAGTAATAGCCAGGCGTGGTGGTGTGCGCCTATAGTTCTAGCTACTTGGAAGGCTGAGGTGAGAAGGATCACCTGAGCCCAGCAGGTTAAGGCCGCGGTGGCTGTGAGTATGCCACTACACTCCAGCCTGGGCAATAGAGTGAGACGCCAACTCAAAACAAACAAACAAACAAATAATGATAAAAATTAAAAACACAGAGGAAGCCCTGCATTTGAGGCTTTGTGGGAGGCAGCTAGCAGGCAGCTACAGTAATTCTGGGATGAGCACAAAGACCACTATCCTCTCCAGTTACTGCATCCAGGCTGCCACACAGCTGGGCTGATCACAACTGCTGCCACCATGTGCCCAAATTAAGACATGCCATGAATAAAGGTAAAAATCACACTTAGGAATGTCTGGCTATTTCTCAGAAAACTAGAGCAGGTCCATGAGGATGCCTATGCCACAGACACCCGAGTGCATCTCCATCCATCGCCCGAAGAGAAGACAACCTCAGAGGCAGCTGGACAGGCTGCCTGCTTGAGGCCACCTCACGTTCCATATAAGTATAGTACCTTTGTCTTAAAGGATCTGCATCAGTATGAAACCAGTGTGGGAACCGTATCAGCACTGCACACCAGCAGGACGCTGGGAACCTGTCTGCTGGTGACAATCAGTTAATATCACCCAACCAGGCAGGGTGTTGCAAGAGGAAACAGCACCAACAGAAACGGCATATTAAAAAGAAATCTGAGGGGAGAGCTGGGCACAACAGCTCACGCTTGTAATCCAGCACTTTGGGAGGCAGAGGCTAGAGGATTGCCTGAGTCCAGGTGTTTGAGACCAGCCTGGGCAACCTGGCGAAGTCTCATCTCTACAATAAATCAAAATATTAGCCAGGCATGGTGGTGTGCGCCTGTAGTTCCAGCTACTTGGAAGGCTGAGATGGAAGGATCACCTGAGTCCAGCAGGTAGAGGCTGTGGTGCCACTCCAGCCTGCGCAACAGAGTGAGACTTCAACTCAAAAAAAAAAAAAAAAAAAGTGTGGACTCCTGGGTGCAAGCAATTCTCTAACCCCAGGCTCCCAAACAGCTGGGACTACAGATATTCGCCACTACACCTGGCTCATAAGAAATTTCTTTCTTTCTTTTTTTTTTTTTGAGTTGGAGTCACTCCATCGCCCAGGCTGCAGTGCAGTGGCACACTCAGGACCACACCAGCGCTGACCTGCTGGACTCCAGCAATCCTTCTGCCTCAGTCTTCCAAGTAGCCGAATTAAAGGCACGCACTGCTGGGCTCGGTGGCTCAGCCTATAATCCCGCGCTTTGGGGAGGCCGAGGTGAGTGGACTGCCTGAGCCCGCGGGTTTGAGACCCACCTGGGCAACTTGGTGAGACCTCATCTCTACAATAAACCAAAAATTAGCCAGGCATGGTAGTGCACGCCTGTAGTTCCAGCAACTTGGAATGCTGAGGCGGAAGAATCGCCGGAGCCCAGCAGGTTGAGGTTGCAGTGGCCGGGAGCAGCCACTGCATTCCAGTCTGGGTAACAGAGTGAGACTCCAACTCCAAATAAATAAATAAATAAATAAAGGCATGCGTTACCATGCCCAGCTGATGTTTGATTTATTATAGAGACGAAGTCTCTCTAAGTTGCCCAGGCTGGTCTTGAACCCACGGGCTCAGGCCTCCCAAAGTGCTCACTCGCCTCCCAAAGTGCTGGGATTATAGGCTGAGTCACTGAGCCTGGCCTCTTTCCTTCTCTTTTTTTTTTTTTTGAGTCGGGGTGTCACTCTGTTACCCGGGCTGGAGCGCAGTAGCATAATCACAGTTTACTACAGCCTCCACCTGTCAGGTTCAGGTGATCCTTCTACCTCAGCCTCCCAAGTAGCTGGGACTACAGATAAATGCCACCAAGCCCAGCTAATTTTTTTATTTTCTGTAGCAACAAGGTCTCCCTATGTTGCCCAGGGCAGTCTCAAGTTCCTGGGCTCAGGTGAACCTCCCAACTCAGCTTCCCAAAGTGGTGGGATTACATGTGCATGCCACCACACCCAGCTGGCCATCCTTCCCTTTGTTGGTCTCCCAGAGTGATAGTATTACAAGTGTGAGCCACCGAGCCCAGTCTAGAAATTTTTTATTTTAAAGAACACATTGAGAGAGCTAGCAAAATTTACAGCAATTGGCAAAAAATAAAAAAATCAAACCCTATAGCAGTTGCTAAATGAGCATCAAGATATAGTGTTAAAAATCCCATGTGAGTGAAGGGGGAAAGACACAAATACATTGCCAGAGAGAATATAAATGTGATAATATATGGCAAAAATTATGAAGTCTGTACTCTTGGGCCCAGAATTTCTTTCATTATTTGTCTTAGAGAAACCTCACAATAAAAGACACTCCTATTTAATAAAGAAAAATCCAATGGGACTGCTTAGCTAAAAATCAAATATTTGCTCTGCTACTAATCCCTCCCAATAACAGAAGGAAAAAAAGCAAAGGCCGCGCAGTGGCACACACTCCTTCTGCAGAGCAGCGGTCACTCCTCCCACCTGGCACCTGCAACCTAGTCAGGGCTGGAGGCCTCTGACCTGGCTCGACTCCATCCTAAGGCTGTCTGATGGGGAGCCCAGGGATTGAACCTCTAGCACCTGAATTCAGCTCCTGCCCCTTCTGAGGTATAATTCAAGGGTGGAAATCCAGGGTCGGAATCAGATGGGATCTTTCGGTTTCACTAGAACACATTTCCAGTTCACTCAGTGAAAAAAGCAGAAGTGCAGGGCAGGGGGAGCTCTCTAAGAGGCTGGTCATACTCCAGAGATAGCCAGAGGGCGGGGCACAGCTGATAGGGGGCTGGCAAGTCAGCATTCCAATCTTCTGACTTGCCAGAATTGTAATTTTATAACCAATCGGCAGAGAATTCCTCAGAACACAGCAATGCAGACACCAAGTGACTCTGAACACTTCACTTCATAAACGATCATTTTTACTGGTAATACGTTTAATATAGAGCAGTTAAAAGGACAACAAATGACAAACAACCCATGGTGACAAATAAGTTTCATTCATATTCATATATCCAAGGAATATTTACTAAGCATCCACAATGTATCACAAAATTTAAAGGTATTAATTGGGTTTAATATGTCAGGAATAAATCACAAAGTTCTCTGACACACAACTAAGTTTTTAAAAACCATTCATGTAACAGGACACAGTGGCTCACACATACAATCCCAAAATAATAATGATAATGATGATGATAAAGACTAATCATGTAAAATGTAGAATGATTTTGGAATGAAATAATATTTTGGTGTACACAGATGAGCTCTGAAGAAGAAACTGATCAAGACAGAATTTTCAGTGACAAATCCCAAACCTGGTCTAAGCACTTATTCCTTTAAACTGGAGTGCAGTGGCACGATCATGGCTTACCACAGCCTCAACCTCCTGGGCTGAGGTGATACTCCTGCCTCAGCTTCCAGAGTAGCTGGAACTATAGGCATGCATCACCATGCCCAGCTAATTTTTTGACTTTTTATAGAGATGAGGTCTTGCTGTGTTGCCCAGGCTGGTCTCAAACCCCTGGGTTCAAGCAGTTCTCCCAACTTGGTCTCTCAAAATGCTGGGATTACAGGCATGAGCCACTGTGCCCGACCCACTTCTTCCTTTAGAGTATGAAATGCTGTCCTTCATTTCTGCAACTGCAATGTGAAATATCAGTATCTACAAAACTCTTAACATTTAAAACACTTATTTCAAATGACCTACATCTATGAAACGTCTGCCAGGTAACAAGCATAAAGCAGAACACACTTTTTCATCAACAAACCGTGTACTCCAAGTTAATGCTAAGGGTGAGAGACAACATCTAGCTAATGGTTGTCGGGTAATCCGTAAATCTTCAGAGTTGAATTGCCTGTGACTGGTAACAGGAGAACTAATCCTCCTCAGGGGATGTCATTATCTGGGGTGGTCCCAGCATAGCAGTCAGGGCTCCTAGATTAGGGGTAGCATTTTCATAAAAGAAAACTATTAGCATTTTTGTCATCTTTGTCACTTCCATTTAGGAAGCAGGTGATGAGACATCTTTCCATATATTACCTCCTCTGCTCCTCCAGCAGGCAGGCAGGTAGCACCATTACCCTCATTTTACGGAGTGCAGAGGCTCAGAGACAGAACAGCCCCAGTCACGTGAGCCCTAGTTCTGTCCTCCTTCAGAAAGGAAGGTCTAGCACTGATTCTGCTGCCGCACAGAGGAGAGAAGGCCTGTGGTAGGACAGGTATGCTTGACAGAAGACCACGCTCCCTGGAAACATCCCAGGACTCTGCAGCTCAAGAATGCTCCAACCAGAATGTAACAGTGAGCCTCATTTTTGGAGTACTACAGTGTTAACTGCCCACCTGGGGAAGCATGAGGGTCACCCGCAAGAGTGAAGGGCTTCTTCTTCACTTCGCGTACAGAACTAGTCATCACATTTCAGTTCCCTACAAATGGCTTCTCACCTGTCCCCTGAAGACCCAAGGATCTGATTCCTTACTGGAGAAAAACTGGCTGCTTTCATCTGCTGACATGGTTTGGCCACAGTATCACATACTCCAAATCCTTTATACCATGCTCACTTTAGAAGCAAACCCCCACCTTCAATAAAACTCTACCTTGTCATGATCCCAGCACCACCACATTTTAGTCATTCACTCAACAGACATCCAGTGAGCGTCTCACACCTAGGCTCTAAAGATATACCACTAGCAGCTTGTTACAGAATTCTTCAGCGTGGTGTCAGTCAGGAAGGTGGTCAATGGATAATTAGAAGAAACCCGATATAGGAGGCCTGAGTTCAAGCACCAGGTCTGACAATTATTAACAGTGAGACCTTGAGCAAAGGCCCCAGTCTCCAGGGCAGCTCTACAGCTGAACCCAGCAGCCTCCACCGTATGCAAGTGAGGGGGACTCAAGACCAAAACAGCAGAGAAACCATAGCATCTGTTCAATCTCTTAACTACATTAACAGAATCATCTCCAGGAATGCAAGAAAACCTACTCAATCTGAGTTAATGTGGGCATGAGATGCAGGCTCTGGAAAGGACTCCAGAGTCCCTAAGTCACAGCACCCTAGCTAATGGGGCCTGAGGTTGAGGGCAGCAGGAGCCGCTCACCCCCAACCCCTGCAGTCCTGCATTAAGAGCCAGGCAGTTGATCTACCTCGTGCTGCTACATCACCAAATGTCACAATGTGAGACTAGGAGGTCTCACAGAACCATGAGGGTCAGGGAGTGGATGTCAGGCGAACCCGAGGACAGAGCACCTGAGTTTGTTCAGGTTTTTTCTGGTAAGTGTAAAATTTCTAAAGGCATTATTACAAGTTGTAGATCTGACTTAAAAGAAAAAAAAAACCTTTTAAACTCTGAAATAACTATAGACTAAAAGTTGCAGAAAGATTTACAGAAAGGGCTCGAACACTCTTCCAATCAACCCGCCTCTCATCTGGCTGTCTGTCCCCAGTAGGCAGGTGGGGGTGTGGCAGCTCTTCATCCTGAGGGCTGGTGTCATCCTCCCACACCTTCCAGGAACTGACCCTCCAAGTGCTTGATACTCACCCACGACTTCCAGGTAACAAGGGCACCGAGGTCATCACATCGCCCAGCTGTAGCTAAGCTCCTCACTTTCATTCATTCAACAAATATTTACTGGGCACATACTATGTACCAGCAACTGTTCTTTGCACAAACATGCTCTCCTTGGACCTTACCTCATAGTAAAATAATAATAAGTATAACCAATGTCTTCAACAGCACATTGGAAGGATTGAATGCTGTGAGAAGCTCAAGCAGGGAAGGGAGACAGGAAATAGGAGGTGGCACCATGAGCTTGCTCAGGGATTAGCAAGGAGGCTGCTGTGCAAATGCAGAATGAGTCAGGGGCCAGCGGTCACAGAGGGGTGGGGGGTTCAGATCCTGCAGGCCAACCTTCCTCACCCAGGGTGTCCATCCAGAGACTGCACCATCTGCTAGCTGGGACGACTCCCACAGCACTGACAGGGCAAAAGGAGCTCAGACACTCAACATGCAAATGTCCCACAGTCCCCAAAGATGTGGTTAATTTCATCTCCTGCTTGACAGATTACCCATTTTTGGTACTCAAAAGGGTACTTTTTAAAGAGATGCAAATAAATGAACGTGAAATCTTAGAGGCTTTAGGTAAAGTTTTGTCTTCAGTAAAGTTTTGTCACGACAGTAGATGGAACGATAGAACTGTTTTGTCACTAAAACAATTTTTTTAAACAGACAACTAAATGAAGGCAAAAGAGGCTGAAATCAAACACAGCGCCGATGCTGGTCACAATGTCTAACCAGCCACTCAAGTCTTCCCCACCCAGCCCAAACTTGAAAACAGAAATAAAGCTGCAGCCTTGGCTTCCTTTTCCTGTATGTCACAACAGAATGCATTGCGAGAAACCATCTCTCAGGCACAGGAAAAGAGAGTTCTTAATCCAGCCACTTAACACCAACAAGTCAGAACCTGAACGGATGAGTTCCTAATGCTCTCCTTGGTACTCTGAGGAGGCAGGAGGCATTGCTTGGAAAGACGCTTGAATCAACCCAATAAACAGGTGTTTTCTTTAACAAACCGAAGGTTGTTCGGAATTGACAACAGTTAGACGACAGGCTCACAGTGCGCAAGGGGTAACTTTCAGTTCCTCGAGCTATAAATACGCCGGCCTGGCGGCCACATCATCCAAAAAAGAAACACCGTCTTCCCCACGGGAGAGGAAGACCCTCGGTCGGTCGCAGCGGCGGGGTCGGCCGCGCGCGGTCGGCGGCCCGGGGGAGAACTGGGCCACATCCCGGAAGAC
>NW_007248444.1:393123-405022 GCF_000164805.1 Carlito syrichta
GAGGTTCCATTGAGCGGTGGGCGGAGCTCACAGCCGGAAGTTCCTGCCGCCCGTCAGGGGCGGGGCCGGAGGGCGGGGCGCGGGGCAGGGCCAAAGTTCCGGAGACTCAGGCGGTTTTGGGGGCATCCTGTTCATCGAGGAGCCGATCCTGTGCGGCGAGCCGCGCAGAAGAGCTGTAGGGCTTGTTTTGCAGCTGAATTTACTCAGAGGTTTACATGAGATAGAGAAAACCGAATTGCTCTCAGAGACCTGGAGAGGGAAGGGAGCTGGAGGCGCCCCGACCCAGCCACCGTCTTGGAACCGATATCTGCTCATCCTCGAAGCGCCAATCTGCGACCTCTTTCCTTCTTGTCCTGCCACTGAAATGTCACCGTTATTGCCCAGCCACCCTCCCAGAATCACCCCCAATGGCGTGGAGGGCACGCGGCTTGCACTGCCCCAGTGCAACTCGTGCTCATGGCATGGTCCACTGAAGAGGGGAGACCTGCTTGACTCGCTTCCCTGTCACTCCTTATGTATATAACGCCTCTACCATCTGTTGACCACCTGCTCTGTACTGCATATGCGACATGCCCCACCTTTTTTTTCTGAGTTGGGGTCTCACCCTGCCACCCAACTGTAGTGTAGTGGCACGAACACGGCTGACCCTTCGGTCCCAGCCTCCGGAGTAGCTGGGACTACAGATGCACGCCACCACACCTGGCTAATTAAAACAAATTCTTTTGTAGAGACAAGGTCTTGTTAAGTTGTCCAGGAGTTTGACGCTGGTCAAGCAATCCTCCCATAGCGTTGAGACTACAGGTGTGAGCCACCACACCCCACTGCATGTCCCACTTTTAACCCTAGAAGCTTTCCCAACAGACCTCTCCAGCCAGTGCTCCTGTTTCTTCATTCCCACTCTTGCCAGTTGATCATTTTCCAATCAGTAATCTTTTTAAAACAAACCTGATGATGTCCAAGGCTTCCCATGACACACTGAGTTAAATCCAAATTCTTCCCATCTTCCTCTGCCCTCGTAACACTGCGTCATGCCAGTAGTGAACGGTCATGTTTGTTCCAGGCTCAGAGCCTATGTCAGAGAGCTCAGGAAGCCTCCAAGCAGTCACTAAACTGCAGCACCAGGCAGGTAGCAGGAAAAGATTTATGAAAACCAAGAAGGCAGGGTGTGGTGGATCACGCCTGTCATCCCAACACTTCAGGAGGCCGAGGTGAGAGGATTGCCTGAGCCTACATGTTCAAGATCAGCCTGGGCAACTTGGTGAGACCTCATCTCTACAATAAATAAAAAAATTAGCTAGGTGTGATGGCGCACGCCTGTGGTTCCAGCTACTTGGAAGGCTGAGACAGAAGTCGAGGCTGTGGTGGCCATGAGCGTGCCACTGCACTCCAGCCTGGGTGACAGAGTGAGACTCCAACTCAAAAAAAAAACAAGCAGCAGCAGAAAGGCCAGGGTAACATCTATGACTACTGGTTCAAGAGAATGAAAGATTTCGGTTAGAATTGGAAGAATGAGAGAACACAATGGACCTAGTTACCAATTTCAGACTGAAGCTGTGTTCAGTTTGTGTTGGCAATGGCAAGAATGAATCGATCAGGCCTTAAGTGAGTCTCTCCAAGACCTAGCAGTTACACTTTAGGGATATTCTTCCTAAGAAAAATTCCCCAAATACAGAAAAAGGTGGGTGCAGTGGCTCATGCATGTAATCCCAGCACTTTGAGAGACCAAGACAGAAGGATCACCTTAGCCCAGGAGGTCAAGACCACAGTGAGATGTGATCATGCCACTGCACTGCAGCCTGGGTGACAGAGTAAGACCTTTTCTCAAAAAAAAAGGGGATATGCACTAAAGTGGCAGATTTATTACAAGTATGTTCATAAACAAGCCAACCTGTTTGGAGAAAACAAAATGAAAATATCTGTTGAATGTTGACAGTGGTTACAATTTGGGATTCTCATATTTACTCCCAATATACCAGGTGCTGCTAAGTGCTTTATAAGCTCTAAGTCCTTTGATCAGATGAGGCAGATACTGTTATCCTCATTCTGAGGGGACTGAGGCCTTAGGTATGCTGCCCCTTCCAATGCAAGCCTCTCCATTATGCCTTCAGTTCTACCCATGCACTTGCTCCAGTCCTTGAAGCTCACAAAGCACTCACTTTGCCTCATCAAACACCAGTTACAGACACTTAGAGGACACATCTCCCCTAACAAACCGAACTGCAAAGTCCTCAAGCGCTGGGTCCAAGTCAGATCTGCCCTTGTAACCTAGCAGACTCTTACCTGTGAGACACGATATTTAATAAACAAAGACCACACAGAAACTATTTCCAATGTAAATGAGAGATGCTGACTGCAGGCAGCAGTGGTGCTTCTCGCCCTTGTTGGCAGCAGCTCACTGCTGTCCTGAAGCCAATGCACTACTCAATTTGAGGCCACTTAACTTTTCTTGCCATTCCATCTTACCAGTCCTGCTACCCCTGACCTCCAAAGGCAGTCCGGCACTCCCACTAAAGGGGTTTCCCAGCAGGAACTCCCAGGACAGCAGGAGTGGACACAAGGAACCAGGGGCAGCGCAAAGTGGAGGTTCTCCCTCAAGGGACTACAGAGATCCAGCGAGGACTCCAGAGCATGTCAGGAAAGACAAGTGCAGAGCAGAACCTGGCATGCCACTTTTTGAACAATGAGAAGGGAATGAGATGCATATTCATATTTGCTTGCTTTGGCAGGAAACAACACTGGGAGGCTGAACAAGTAATCATTACAAAGGGTGGTTGGGGCACGGGAGCAGATTTAGTGCCTCTTGTATCCAGTTGTGACTTTGGAATCCTGTAAGTTACCTAAGAACACTTAACAAAGCAGTCCCTGAGCCACCCTGGGATGCCCCTCAGAGGCAAGTTTTCCACATAAGGGGAGGCAGAGGCTGCATCCTTCCCCTGCAGCTGATGGGACTGTGGAAAGCGCTATCTAGAGCCTGCTGGGACAAGGACCTGCAGGGCAAGGACCCTGTTTCCCCACCTCACCTGTGCCATCATGGCTGATCTGACCTGAGCCAACAATTCAGTCAACACTTGAGGGGCTTCAGTTACCCACCGCTGTTCCAAATGGTCCACTCATCTGTAGAACACAATCACGCCTCCCAAGGATCCTTGTGAGCATGGGGTGACATAACTGCCTTGAAAGCCACTATGTGCTGGCCTGAGGAGTGGGATCCTCTTCTTCCCAATGCCCTCTTCCCGCCAGCCTAGCTCTTCACTTGACACAAGAGGGACACCACACAGCTTTCCCAATGCCCAGGGCTCTATTCTACAACAGTTCGCTTATTATTTTTTAAGACAGAGTTTGGCTAGGTTGCCCAGGCTGGTCTCCAAATCCTGGGCTCAAGCAATCCTCCTGCCTCAGCCTCCTGAGTAGCTGGGGCTACAGCCTCAGAAACACCTCAATTATAATTGCAGCTGAAAGCTCCTGGGGCAGGGATGCCAGTTGTGACCCTGGCTGACAATCCTCTGGAATGCCCCACCCAACCGATAACCCAATGAGCACCTCCTCATCCTCTTCTGAGATGCTGGATCTGACTCCACAGGGTTGTCCCCGCTGTGGTTTCATAGCTGGCTTCAACTTCACAGCATCACAGATTTGCAACCTGTGTTGGGATTGTTGCTGCCCACCTCTCTCCCAAGGGTGTGGACTCTCCAGGGTGGACCTGGTGTGCTGGCTTATTTAACCCTTTTGTCATGGTCCTGAAAGACATACCACACAAGCTGAGGTGAATGTTCCGCCAGAGGAATGCTTTATTGACAAATTACTCATAAGGAGACGATACATAAGTAACCACCCTTGTACCCTGCCGCTCACATCCTGTGAACAGGTTTTAACCCTGGAAAGAGGGCCCCAAATGACGCTCTTCCCTCGCCAAGGAATGCTGTCAAGAGTGTCTGAGATGGCCAGGGACACTTGGCTATCAGAGGACACATCACGTTCTACCAAACAGAACACCTGAGCTGAGTGGCCCTTCCCCTCCAGGGAGTACAGATGAGCACACAGCAGGCAAGGTGCCCTGCAGACCACGCCTCCCAACATGCAGGCCCTGGTCGGGGAGGCTGCTGGGTCATGATGGTTTAAAAACAGAAAAGAGATCTTTGTAGCTCCTGAGAGAAGGTGACAGCAAAGTTCTAGCAGATCCCCATGCCCCACCCTCGACCTGGCCTGTGGGATCATTTCATCCTAAGTGCAGCAAACAGGCTGGCTGGAGTTACTAATTAGCGCCAGCCAGTCAGCCCAGGCCCATGCAAAGGTAGCACTGTGAAGGGGCATATCTCTTAAAGGGTGCTAAAGACAGGCTTTTCTTCTCTTGGCCCCTCCTAACCCAGAGGCCCAGGAACCCTTCTGGGCACAGAGGGGAGCCAGTAGGAGCTGCCAGTGGTTAAGAGGAGAAGCAAATTTTACACATTGGGATGGAGTGCATTAGTGAAATAAAACACCCGACTGGTACAGGCTGCCACACAGGCTATGTACAAGTCTACACAGTGCTCACAACCTGTTAAAGAACCCTCATTTTTATATATAAAAAAATTATAAACAAATCAAGCATAAGGCAATGTAAGGCTTGTATCTCAGCTTGAGGCCAAAGAAATCATGTTCACTAACCATGAGGCTAAAGCGGCTCTGCCTGATTTTAATTTTCAAAAGTCCACTGCATTTAAAAAATAATGACTTTGCTTTTGTTAAAGTTAGATTAGTGTAACAATTAGGCAGCTGCTGATAATCAGTTTCCTTTCTAGGGGTCTCAGAAAATGGACAGTTCTCTCATTCAGCATTTTGAGATTAAAAAATTGCAGATAGGGTTTTCTGGGTGACTGTATTTCTTCTGTGAGTTAGGGCAGGAAGGGGAGATGGTCAGAAGATGCCCCTTATCTTATACTTAGGACTCTTTTCAATTCTTTGACATTCTGATGAGCTGCCAAGATTCCCAATGGGAGTGTGGACTTTGGCTCAATACTCCTCTGGATTCTCTGCCCTGTCCATGTCCTGCACCCCAGGAAGGATGGCACAGTGATCTGTTTCATCTATGAACTTTAGTGTAAAACATCTGTGTACAAGAATGTGTTCTCTAATTCATGCGAACGCAGCAGCCACATCTACTTGGATGGGCGCAACTGTCCTCAACACTGACTGTGCACGCGCCCCGGCTGGTGGCTCCACCACGCAGGGCTGTGGTTTGATGATGAGGTGTGCTTGCGCGTGTTCTGTGGCTGGGCGAAGTGACTGCAGGCTTAGAAAGGTGCGTGATCCGACAGGGGTTTGTCGCCACTCCCCGTTGGGGAAGGGAGGTTGTCACTGCCATTCTCTCTGTCACCCACGACCTTAGACTATAGGAAGGAAAAGATCAAGAAAGAAAAACCTGAGACAGAGCACACAGTACAAGGTAGATCCTAGGCCCATGCTCAATTCCCTATGTGAGTTTATGAAACATGAGCACTGCTCAGCAACAAGAACAAATCACCCTGGAAGGTCTCCAGAGAGTTATGCAGGACGAATACAGCCAGCCCCCAAAGGCTCCATAGTATAGAGCTTCATGCATGTGAAATTATTGAAATGACAAAATTACAGAAATGGAGAGCACGCTACGAGTTGCCAGGGGTAGGGTGGGAGAAGGTGGGCAAGGGCTAAAGCAATCCTCCTTCCTCGGCCTCCCAAAGTGCTGGGATTACAGGTATGAGCCACCATGCCCAGCCAGGCTCTGTGTCCAGACTGCATCAATGTTAATGTCCCATTTTGAGACTGCATTACTGTTTTGTAAGATGTTAACACTGGAGAAAAGTGAGTAAAAGGTACGAAGGACCTCTCTGTATAACTTCCTACAACTGTATGTGAGTCTACAAGAACTAAATACCCAATAATAACCAGGCTGATGTAAGTGACAGGTCACACTTCATCCAGAGAACAGGACAGCTCAGACACAATTACCTTTATTGTCCCAACTCGGTCTTCAAATGACTTGAAGGTTGCAGAGTTCCTTTAAAGAAAAAGGAGACCTGTTGTAGTCAAGAGCAAGTAGTTGTGCGGCCCTCCTAAGTGTGAAGGGCCTCAAGGCTAGGGCCAGCCTCCCCCTGGAAAGATATCAAACAACGTCTCTAAGACCTGACTGCAAAAATGGGACATAGCCAGATCATTCCAGAAGTTCTGCAGGTTAGAGGTAAGGTCAGCCATGCTCACCAACCACAGGGACAGGCCCAGACATCTCATGAGAGACTGCAAAACCTTTGCCTGTGCAGTGGGTGGGAAGCCTGGCACAGCTCTGCTGCAACTTACAGGTATACCTGTAGCTCTCATACTGGGCTTATGAAAAGTCCCAGAGTTCTTCACACACATCTCTCAGAGAAGTCAAGTGAGAGAGAGAGAGAGCCAAGGACAGTTCTGGGACGGCAGAGCGACAGAGGCAGAGAAGGAAGGCCAGCCCTATGCCACCCAGTTCCTCTTACACATCCTGATACCCTTCCTGCTCCAAGGCCTCGAGAGGCTAGTACATCAACAGCACTCAACCACAGTCTCCAAAACAAGAACGGGACTCTCCTGAGAACCTCCCTAAGAACACCCCAAGATCTCTCTGCAAAATTGTGACAGCCAGGTCACTTAAGAGGCTCCGCCGGTCATCCTAACAGAGCAGGCACAGGAACAGACAGATCACAGCTCTGGGTGTTTTCATAAAGGCTAAGCCACCCAAAGCCTCCTGAGTGAGGTGCCAGGGCGCATGGGCAATCCTCTCTCCTGGCCTGACCCTGCGTACAGCCAGGACACGAAAGTTTCAGGATGGGGCCCAGTGGTCTGACACTGTGCACAGCCAGAATGTGGAAGGTTCAGGATGGGGCCAGTGGCCTGACCCTGCAGCCAGAATGTGAAAGGTTCGGGATGGGGCCCAGCAGCCTAACCCTGTGTGCAGCCAGAACGTGGAAGGTACAGGATGGAGCCCAGTGGATAGACTCTGTGTGCAGCCAGGACATGGAAGATTCGGTATGGGGCCCAGTGGACTGACACTACATGCAGTCAGGACATGGAAGGTTCAGGACTGAGTTCAGTTAGGGTCACCTCTGGAAGTCACAGGATAAGAGTTTCAAATTCTTGTCAGACTAGAAGGAATCTTTCCCCAAATCAGTCGATAGGTAGCTGCAAGGGGAGCAGGGTCTTTCTAGGCCTTCAGGAGCTGCCCCAACCCTCACCCAGAGACACCCTGGTTCTGGAGCACCAGAGAGCAGGTGTACATTACCTCATGGCCGGCATACTTATGGAGTGGCGAATGGAGTAGCTGCTGCTTGGAAGCATGGTAGGAGCAGAGAAGGAAGCAAGAGTTAACACTAAGGACCACTGGCAGGCACTCATCAGCTGTCAACACGCAACCTCAAGCCGGCAGGGACAGGCAGAGGTGAGATCCCCACTCCCAGCACAGCTGGAACTACCTGCCTGCTCCCTTCACACAACACCCCACAAGGAAAACTGGACACCAGACCCCTCCCTCCTAATCCCATGGGAGCATCCTGTGTTGCAGAGTGTGGCCCTGGGGAGAATAGTACCACAGCAGGACACCATCAGGAGGCGTTGGCCTAGGCTTCAGAAGAATACTTGGTATAAAGTATAGCCTTAAGGTGTCCCACTTGACTTCATGGCAAGTTAAACGACCTTTTGGCAAGGGAAACCACTAGGTCAAGTTAAATAAAAATATCTGAAATCACAGACTGTCCTAGCCTTAGCTTTAGACCTCCGAGTTCCAGTTAGAAGAGTATGTGACAGCAGTGCCCTGGGAAAAGGGACCTAGTAGGAGGAACGCCAAAAGACTTCTGGGTAATCAATGATACAAAACTTAACCAGAAGGAAAATGAGGAAACAGGACCAGCATTTGACAGGAAGACCAGTGAGGGGTTGGCACAGCCCTCCCATGTAAAGATGCTCCTTCTTGGGAATAAACTTGCTCACTGACCCAGTGGCAAGTGGCCTGTGTGCCCAGGTGTGAGTACTCAGAGGGGATGCAGACATGTTGGGAGGTTGGGGGATCTCCACTTCGATCCCACAGCTGCCTGAGCAGCAAGAGCAGTAGATCATCCCTGATATGCAGTAACTGCCTTGCTGGTGCTACACCTGGAGGTGACCCCCTCTCATCCATGCTCCACTGGCACAGCCTCCCACAGGCCCCACCAGAGGCCAGACTGCCCTGCTTTAGAGAAAAGCCTTCCACAGGCATGTCCAGGTCAGTCTTACCTAAAGGAGTGTGAGAATGGGTGAGCCCTGGAAGGCGGCAGTAGGAGAGAAGAAACACAGCATTAAGCAAGGAGGCAAATGCCCGCCTGCCCTCCAGCAGGAGACCCGCCCCAGGCCCTTAGCTCACATGTCAGAAGGCCCAGCAGAGGGCCATGTGAGGTAGGGATAGGACACTCCACAATGGCCCCTCCATCCTTTTGCCGTCAGGGAAAGAAGCCGTCACTACAAGGGGCCCCCATGAGCGTGTGACTGGCAACTACACAGCACCATGGCTCTGCCTACTGGGCACAGCCACAGGAACAGGAGGCTTCTATGTCCACAGTGTTTGGAGGCAGGAGAAGGGAAGCCCCAAAGAGGGCCACAGATGGCACCTAGGACACAACCAGCCCCTCTAGGCAGTGCCAAGGTGAGAAATGCACTGCAGCGAGTCAGCTGGGCTTGGCCAATGCGTCATGTCAACAGAGCGGCCTGTATTACCCAAAGCGCATCAGTTGAGCAGAGCACAAGCCCCATGAGCGAAGCCAGGAGGACTTTTGGGCTGCACATGTCTGTTCTCCATACATGACAGACGCCAACCTGGAAACTGTGTCCAAGGGCAGCTGCTGGCCACTTCTCCACTGTGCAGCCAAAACCACTGCACTGAAGAACCCATACATGTTCATCATGCACTTGAGGTCCAGACAGGGCACAGAGCCAGACAGTGACCCAACCCTGTTGTAAACCACTCCCTGACCTGAATCCTGTTCCCTCCCACTACTTTGCCATTTTATGCCCTAGGTCCTGACACCAAAGGCTTCATGGTCCAGGGATACCCGGGGCAGGCCAATTGCAGACACAGGCATTGGGCAGTTGTTCTGAAGGCCCTGGACCCAAGGGTTAGGAGGGGTCCACTAGGGACCATCCAACCCTAAGGTCATGACATAGACGTTCCTGAACCCAACTTTTCTTTTCAAGAAGCAGTGAATTCTCAACCTCAGTCTCTAAGCCTCAGAAATCACGTGTGACCCCTTGGTGAGATGATGTCACTACACTAAGGGCAGAGACACTCAAATTCGCACAACCTCCAGCCCAAACAGAAAAGCCCGAGGGTAAGACACACGATAGCCAAGACATCTCTGTGGGCACCTTCAACATGACCAGCCAACTGCAGAACTGGTTCTTCTGGCACTGCCCTGCTGGGATCCACAGTCTGGAGCACATGTGTAAGTCACACATGGCACAAGGAGGCCAGGCATGCATACAGCTGTCCTAGCAATGCTGTGACAGGAACTCTGCTCACTGTCAGCCACACCCTGGGGTCATCTACAAGTCCCAGGTCTCTGAAGAGAGAGTGGGAGCCTTGCTCCTTGTCAGAGAAGGAGCAGAGAGAATGAATGAGACCCTGTCCCAGGGCTTCCAGAGAAAAACAGGCCCCACAAAGAGCTCCCCAGGTCAAAACAGCTGGGACAAGCTCGTGCACAGTCACTCCTGGTGCCAGTCTCAGCCTACCCTTTGGGTTTTCACAGGATGCTCTGAACAAATTTGAAAGGTAGCGAGCAACTCCAAAATGGAGAGGGAACTCCAAGGGAGGGCACAACTGGGGCACCACAGACACCTTTGCTTCCTTCAAATGCTCTGTGGGGAGACTGACATTTCCAGGAAGAAACAGGCAGCCCTCATGCAGCACTCTCTCCGCAGTGATGGGCAGCCTGCCTCACCTCCATGGCAGTCCCTGACCCCGAGTTGCTGCCTCTCAATGGAGCTTCAGGGAGCAGACTCCTCCCTCACCCATCCTGACACCACAGGCCACCCAATGGCACTGGCAACCACCCCCAATGAAGAACATGGAAATGGCAGAAAGGCAGCCACCAGGGAGGATGACCCTCAAGCAGGGGTCTGTGTATAGACCTTGTGCATCTAAGCCCAGGCTCTGGGCAGGCATTCCCCAGAGACTCCAGCTCCTCAGTCCTCCCCAGCCCTGACCAGGTCTCAGGGCAATGGGGTCAGGCAGGGTCTCACCTCATGTCTCCGAGCTTCCTGCTGATGGCAGAGCCCATAGTGGACAGAGCAGCTGAGGTCCTCTGTCCTGCCTGTGAGAGAGTTTCCTGAGTCTTCTTGTAGCTAGGAAGAAGACACAGCAGTTATACCAACCAAACAGCCAGGGCAGGCCACAATCCACAGTCAAGGAGACAGAGTGCGGAAAGCTCCCGAGGGGAAGGAGGGAGGAGTTGGAGTAAGGGCAAGCACTGGCTGTGCAGCTATGGAGGGGACCTGGGCCGGGCTCCTGAGCCCCTGGGGCAGCCTCAGTGGCAGAGGAACAGCCTGCATGCCCACATGCCTGCTGAGCTCTCTGCATCACCGCCGAGTCATGGTCTTCCAACTCGCGTGATGCTGTCTTCTCTCACAATTCAGTTTTGCCTCCCTCACCCAACACTGTCCAAGCCCACTTTCCTGTCTTCTCATGGCATGTCTGACTACCTGGAGAATGCCACAGCTGCCTGCAATAGAGGGAACAGCCCCAAAGTCTTGGACTTGGGGTGCAGGCCAGGTGGGCAGCTGAAGCAGAAAGGCCTCAGTTCCCCACCGGCAACACACACTGGGGGCTCCTTGTTCAACACAAGCCCCAAAATGTCCATGGGGGCGAGCTCCACCATGCGGCCATGCAGCCTGCAAGGGTGGTGGCCCTCTTGACCAGAGATGTCCATGCTTTCAGAAGACAGAACAGCTCCGTCCTCATGCCACCTTCACAGTGCACATTACAGTTTGCCACCTTGTCCCCTCCTGTCCTTCCAACGTTCACCCACATGTAGGCACATCACACTGAGACCAGCTTCAGGACCTCGGCGTCAGCAGGCTGGACAAGGGCAGCAGGCAGGAACTGCGCCCACAGAGATGCTCTTGGGCCTACCTGAGAGTCAATTCCTGGAGCTGCTGGCCCTTGTCCAGCTGCCACCACAAACAAAAGACCACAACCAAAGCCTAGGCCCCAGCTGCAGCACCAACCTGAACAAAGCCAGGGAACTCAAGGAGGAGTGAAGACGGGGCTCCCAAGGCCATCTCAGTGTGCCCAGGGAGGGCAAACCTAGCTGAGTCCCAAGTGAGTTAGTTTGAGATGACTGGCCTCCAGAAACAGTGCAGGTTCCTCTCATCGCCATCGGTGCCACCAGGCAGAGCAGGCACCTGCGATGAGCCCTTCCCACTGAGCCTGCGGGAGGTCCCGTGAGCTGAGCTGCTCTCTAGTCCCTCCAAAGATGAACAAAAGTATGTGATGCGGGTAGAGGAGGTCTGGTAGCACTTCCCCACAGCCCTCCCTGGCAGTGCCTGCGTAAACTCCCAGCCCATGGCCCAGCCAGATGACAGCTTTAACTATCAATTGAGATGAGGACAATGATGTGGAACCCGGAACCATGGCTGTTTTTAAAAACAAAACACTGGGTACAAGGTAACTAATGACCTGTAACATTTAGTTTCAAGAATACAAATTCTGAACACACCTTTAACCTCAATCTTTCCTGAGATAAAAAACACAAAAAATCTGCTGGGCTCGGTGGTTCAGCCTGTAATCCCGTGCTTTGGGAGGCTGAGGTGAGTGGATTGCCTGAGTGCGCGGGTTTGAGACCCACCTGGGCAGCTTGGCAAGACCTCATCTCTACAATAAATAAATAAATAAATT
>NW_007248444.1:405189-413665 GCF_000164805.1 Carlito syrichta
GGCGTGGTAGCGCACACCTGTAATTCCAGCTACTTGGAAGGCTGAGGCAGAAGGATTGCCGGAGCCCAGCAGGTCGAGGCGGTGGAGGCCGGGAGCGGCCACTACACTCCAGTCTGGGCAACAGAGTGAGACTCCAACTCAAAAAAAAAATACAAAAAATCATGTTAATATGCAGTGCTTTGTGGAGTAGTCTGAAGCAGAGAATTTAAAGAAAAATCCTTACAGAATCTCTGTGCCCAAAGGGTAGAGGCAGAGAAACTGAAATCAGAAAGAAAACAAGCACCTGTGCCTGACACTGCCTGAGAATGAGGAGGGTCCTGAGGTGACGGGGAAGGGGTGTTAAGGACCACCCACATACACCCCCATACAAGGAAGAGAATCCCGAGGTGATGGTGGGTGAAGACCACCCATGAGGAGGAGGATCCTGGGTGATGAGGGGGTTAGGGCAACCCACATGAGGGTCCTAGGGTCACTAGGGAGTGGTGAGAATCACCCACATGAGGCGACACTGTAGTCCTCAGGGCTGTAAACCACACTAGTGCTTGCACAGGCTCCAGATCCCTCAGCATTTCTTGAGTGTGGATTGGGGGGGGTCATAAGTGAGTCTTCTTTGGAAATAGGAACTTCGAAACTGGGGATGCCCCTGGAAGGAACTAGCATCACCTGCAGGGCCTGAGGCTGCCCAGCACTTTGCTGGCCCTTCTCTTCCTACAGCAGGACCCACCTAGCACCTGTGGCTATGACCCCCTTTCTCCTTCTCTGCTCCATCCTGGGACTAGGAGACAGCAGCAGCTGGGAGGTTGCACTTCCTATGGGCTCCAGTACTGCAGGCCTGCTCCAAGAACCTAAGAGACACACACACACTCCTCGGTGACCTGGGAGGCAGGGCAACAATCGCCCATGACACAGATGGGGAGATTGTGCTCAGGAGGTGATAGGGCTGGGGCAGAGCCAGCATCTGCACCCAATAGCTAGGTCCAATACTTGAGAGTACCAGGACAGACAGCAATTTCCTCCACGTCAGTGCGTGTGTCCGTCGGTCAGCACAAACCACTGTCCAATGGCCCCTTCCCATTTTCAGGGGGGTAAGTGATCCAGGACTGGCCAGTCAGAGGACACCAGCCCCCTGGCCACAGACACTAGTCCAGTGAGACCTACACAGGGCCACATTGTTGGACTGAAGAGCTGAGAGCAGGGGCATCTCTGCCAGGTGAGTGCTCCCACCTTCTTGTTTGGTTGACATGCCCTTTAGCTGTGCCTTCTGTCACCTGCAACCATGAGGACTCCAAGTGAACCAGCCAGTAACGGCAAAACTGATATAGTGCCCATTAGCAGCACTTGGATTTTAGCTTGATCTACCTGTACAAAGACTGCATCCAGGTGATCATTTCACAAGTCACAGAACATGGCTGCTCTTGGATACAGAAGTAGTCAGTGGAGAGGGAATGGCATGAGCAACCACAGTTACTGAAGTCAGCACAATCACCCCAGGGTCCAGCACCAGAGGCAGACTGTGCTCATTCCGGTTCTCTAGAGTGCCGAAAGGCATCTACAGACATGTAAGTAAGGAAAGTAGGTGAGTCAGCTCCCGTCACTGTCCCCTGCCAACATACTAGGCAGTAGAGGCCTGCAGCAGTCCTCTCCTGAAGCCTGATTAGGATAGGCACCAACCAGGCAGAACAAGCAGTCCCCTGAGCTATGCACCCCCTTCCTGGCTGTCCCTGCAGATGCCCTTCCAGTTCTGGAAAAATCTGTCAGACGACTCTCCCACCGATATATTGGCTGACACCTCAGGGGATGGTCTCTACCTGGTGAGGCGCCTGTCACATACTCTGACTCTTGCAGAGTAGTCAGATTTTAACTGTCCTAAGCTCTTTGAAAAACTATTTTATTTGCAACAGTATCCCAGCAGCCTTATGCCAGAGGTTTACAGAGCAGCACTGAAAGTCTCTTGAGGATGTTTACAGATGGAATCTGCACTGGGCTTCTGCTGGGTGTCCAAATTGCAGATGACAGTCACTGTCTCAAGCCCAAGACACTTCTGCTCCATGAGGTCACTGTGGAACACAGCCCCAAAAGCTCCAATAACACCGAAGACAGCAGCTGGCAGCGGTACCAATGCCCACCAATTGCCAGAGCTTCCTAGTACTGGCCTCCCCCATGACACAGACTTCAAGGGCTCCACGCACACAACAAGCCAACTGGGGCCTGAGGCACCTTCAGAACAACCTCCACAGCAACCACTTCCTTTCAGCCCAAGCATGGAAGGACTCCTGCCCATGTTCTGGGACAACTATGACAGCACTTTCTTCTAAACAAGAGGTGGAAAAATCCCATCCCAGAGACTATTTTTAAGTATTCCCCTACTCAGTTCAAAGAAATTATAGTCAGATCAGAGCACAAATAAATGGAATGCTATTATCTACTTTAAGGATTTCGAAACATTAGGAGTCACCCTGAACTAGGCCTCTGAAAGACACAAATAAAGCGATTCACGTGTTATCCACTCTCTGCTGACGCTCTCCAGATGACTGACAATGTCACCTCTGGTGCCTCCCAGACCATGAGGAATTCATGTTCCCACCAGCACAGCCAATATCACACCCTCCACTGAAGAGCTAAGTATAAGCGAGCTCTGAGAACCCGAGAGCTGGAACTAAGTATGCAGAGGAAGGAAGGAGAACAAAAATCAACCCCACAAAAATTCACCCACAACAAAACCAGGTCAGGTAGCACTATCCACCACGCTCACTGCTGAAAGTCAAGGAGCATCTTCTAGTCAGAGATGCTGCCCACGCCCAGCTCAAGTCTCTTATAGGGCCACTTCAGGCAGTAGGGAGTTCTGCGTGTGGTACTGTGGCTGAGTGAGTTTATCAGCTATTACACCCCATTTCACAAGAGTTTAGAAGACAGTTTCACTTGTACCTGAAAGGAGAAAAGCTGTGTTAAGAAAAAATAACCAGCAAACACCAACACAAGGTTTGTGCCGGGTACGCACAGCCCCCACCCCAACAGCATCAGGAGGTGGAGAACAGGAGGAAGGAGGAGCGGACGGCACAGGCACTCACAGGTCCGACTGGGTCACTTTCTCATTCCACTCTCCAAGTTTCTCAGAAGTTTTCACATAGCTAAAAATAGAAAGTCTGTGGTGAATTATTTAGAAGAATGATTTCAACCCAGGCTTCAAGCTGCAGGTGAGATTCCAAGGAAAAAAAAGACCAGCTGGTAGGAATACCAATTCTCCAGCCTGCTGGACAACAGGGTCCACTGCCGTGACCAGTCTGTGCAGTCCCAGGAGACCGGGGAGGAGTCAGTAGGGCAGAACAGACCGCTACCTGGAGGGAGCCCCTGGTCTCTCACTAGAAGAATACTCTTGGGGAATGGTAAGAAGCTGGAGGGCACAGCCTACAGCCCCAAAACAAGTCCCTGACAGTCGCCCTTGGGATTCAAAACTTATGATATCCTACGACAAAAACATGGGCTTTTCACAGGTGGGATTTATAAAGTGTGATTCAATGTGACTCAATTTACAAAATATGACTTTTTACAAGACGTGGCTTCTGAAAAACATTGACCCCCTCCCCCAAAGAACATGTGTCAGAGAAGCTATATAGCCAGAGCCAAGTTAGAAAGCAGGGCTCCCTAAATTCTGAGAGCTGAGTCATATCTAGGTCAGAGATTCCTGGGTTATGGGACCACATAGTCACGGAGAGTCAAAAGTCCCAGGGTTATGGAACCACGTGGTCATGTCTGCATCAGAGACTGTGACAATGCCACACTCATAAGAACTTGAGTCCACTTCTAGAGAGGACTACAGAAAAGCCACTCTCACTAAGGACCTAATCAGCACTCTCTCAAATCTGAACCCTGAAACACATTTTTCCTGTCAGTTTCTGCTGGGACACCTAACTAGTGTGTCTATCACCTTCATGTAGATACCAAGTTCTCTGAATAGACAGAGGTGCGGTTCTCAGGTCAGGACTTGGCCTCTCGCTGGCTCTTTCCCAACAAGCTCACTAGATCCCCGTTGCTGCACCTCATCCCTGAGCATGAACATCCTCCACCTGTAGGTGAGGTAGGGCCCTCCGGCCTCCAGGAGCCTCCCTGCTGTGGGCAGATACCTACGCGTTAGACACCTGCACGTCGTGCCAGCTCCTGGACAGGTTCTGTTTCAGCCCCCCCAGGGTGGAGAGGCCCAGCCTCCTCTTGAGCTCTCCACAGTGCCTCTCCTTGGCTGCCAGGACCTGGCGCAGAGTGATGATTTCCTCTTCCACCTGCAAAGTGTGCAGTTGATATGAGCCACCACTATTGCAGGAAGTGACCAACATCCTTGTACACGCCACCATGAGAATTATATAAGAACATTCCAGTCACAGAAACATAACTCATCTTAGAAATGGAGTCTACAGCAGACAACTGTTTTTACCTGGTACTAGAAGCCCGACTCTGGAGAACTGTCTCATCTCCCTGAGCCAAGTGGCTCTGGCGGGGCTACCAGTGTCCACTCAGGGTCATGAGGACCGGCCCAGGATGACCAAGTGAGGCCTAGCAGAGCTATTCCCTGGGACTAGACAAAGGTGTTAGAAGAGAAAAGCCCCAGGTCAGGCGCAGTGGTTCAAGCCTATAATCCCAGCACTTTGGGAGGCCAAGGCGAGAGAATTGCCTGAGTCCAGGGGTTCGAGACCAGCCTGGGCAACTTGGTGAGACCTCTTCTCTACAATAAATCAAGAAAAATTAGCCAGGCATGGTGGCACATGTCTATAGTTCCAGCTACTTGGAAGGCTGAGGCGGAAGGATCACCTGAGTCTAGCAGGTCGAGGCTGTGGTGGCTGTGAGTGTGCCACTATACTCCAGCCTGGGTGACAAAGTGAGACTTCGACTCAAGGCAAAAAAAAAAAAAAAAGAGAAAGAAATCCCTTTTTCCTCTGGGCTCTGGGTCTGGGCTTAGAAGCTGGAACTGCTGGCAGCCTTGGGGGTATGCAAGAAGCAGCACACACAGAAAGATGGACAGAGACCCAGGTGACAGAGAAATAGCCCTATGACAACACCTGTGCTCCTGGGGTCAGTTCCAGGCCTTGGCAAAAGCTAAAAAGTACACAAGCCAAAAAACCAAGTAAACTTTTGCACTCAAGGCAGTTTGACTGGGTAACAGAAAGAGTCCCAATAATAAAGGCTTGAACTTTCAGTTCTTAAATTAAAAAAAAAAAAAAAAAAAAGAATGTGACTTCTGAAGGGAGCATCTTTTAAAGTTTTACCACTTTACAACAGATTCTCAATATTTTCAGCTCTTATGTGAACAGCTATTCTAAAAAAAAATCCCCTTCCTTAAAAAAGGGATTGTTTGAGGCTAGGTGCAGTGGTGCATGCCTGTAATCCCAGAACTTTGGGAGACCAAGGTCTCCCAATAGTGGTGGCTCATATCAACTCCTTGGACTCAGGAGTTCAAGACCAGCTTAGGCAACATACCAAAACCTCATCTCTACAAAAAAAAAAAAAAATTATTCGGGCATGGTGGCACATGCCTGTAGTCTCAGCTACTTGAGAGGCTGAGGCAGAAGGATCGCCTGAGCCAGGGAGGTTGAGGCTGTAGTGAGTTGTGATCACTAAGTTGTGATCATTGCCTGGGCAACAGAGTGAGACCCTGACTAAAAAAAAGGTGGGGGAGGGGGCGACTGTTTGGAATAAGGCACTGAAAAACTACTTAGAGCACTGTTATGTCACAGGTTTTGCTTTAGAAAATAGCCAAAACAAAAAATAATTTTTTAAGCCAGGCTCGGTGGCTCAGCCTGTAATCCTGCACCTTTGGGAGACTGAGGTGAGTGGATTGCCTGAGCCCACGGTTCGAGACCCACCTGGGCAACTTGGCCAGACCTCATCTCTACAATAAATCAAAAATTAGCCGGGTGTGGTAGCGCGCCTGTAGTTCCAGCTACTTGGAAGGCTGAGAAGGAAGGATCGCCAGAGCCCAGCAGGTTGAGGCTGTGGTGGCCGGGAGAGGTCACTGCACTCCAGTCTGGGCGACAGAGTGAGACTCCAACTCAAAAATAAAATAAAATAAAATAAAATAAAAATAAAAATAATTTTTTAAAATATAGGATCATCTAAAGCCAAACTACTACCAGTCATCTAGCAATTACAACCAATTACCAGAATGATCCCATGAAATAGTGCCACAACTGACAGGACTCAAGGGCACATGGTCTATTTGTCTGGAGGAGCATGCAAATTTAAAACTATATTTTTTGGGGAGGCTAAGGTGAGAAGATTGTCTGAGCCAAGGGGTTCAAGACCAGACTGGGCAACTTGGCAAGACCTCATCTCTACAATAAATAAAAAAATTAGCTGGGCATGGTGGCTCATGCCTGTAGTTCCAGCTACTGGAAGGCTGAGGCAGAAGGATCACATAAGCCCAGCAGGAGGAGACTGTGGAGGCTGTGATCGTGCCACTGCACTCCAAACTGGGCGACAGAGTGAGATTCTGACTCAAAAAAAGAAAAGAAAACTTTGTTTTTTATTTATTTTTATATAGAGACAGGGTCTCACTATGCTGCCCAGGCAATGATCTAGCACTCCTGGCCTCAAGTGTTCCTCTTGCCTACACCTCCCAAAGTGCTAGAATTACAGGTGTGCATCATTGTACCCACCCTGAAAATTTTAAAAGATACAGAACTTTACCTTGAAATTCAACTCTGAAAAAGACCTTATGGTTTTAGTTTCTAAATTAACATATTCTGAAATAAAATGCAAAGTCACGTCTCCTTAGACTTCTTGCTACTTTCCCTTAATCTTCTTTCAATCTAGAAATAGCTGTGATGTCTTTGGGATCTGAAACCTGGTCCTCAGGTTCAGCTGCACAACCAGCTCTGTTCAGACCTAGACCTGGACCCAGAGCATATCGGGATGGGGCTCTGCCCGGACCTAGGCCTGGACTTGGAGTGTATCAGGACAGGGCTTGCCTCTGAAGACAGAGCAAGGGCCTGCAACAAGCAGGGCTCCATACTCTACAAATCCATTTTCCCAGATTCTGGAATCCTAAGTGAGTCACTATTAGTGAGTCACTATTAGCATGCATCACAAGGTGAAGAGAAAACTCTTGGTGGTTGGTTTGAATAAAAATTATGCTTGGAGGTTTTTGTTCTTAATTCCTCGTTTACTCTTAAGGGCTTTTCACTTAAAGATCACTTTGCAAAATAAATATTTTTAAAAGAAAAATTAAGATTCAGGGCAGATGGATTCATGGGGTCTTGGAAATGACTATTAAGTGTTAATTCCAACAGAGACACTCCCAGCAGGCAGCATGTTCAGAGAGGCCATCCCTGTGTGGCCACTCTTCTCATAGGGCACTTATGAGGAGCCAAGTACAAAGCTGGGAGGAGGAGATCAGGCCCTGTTTCCACTGCCAGGTGACTCCGAGCCCAATACATGGAGCAAGGCACATACAAAGAACAGTGTTCAGTGGGACCACACAGCAAGGTGGCGATCCCCAGGGCAATTCCTCCAGAGGATGGCCAGTGCTCTGACCCCTCATCAACCCAAGAGGACCTTAACTTATGGTCACCCCAGGACAGTCAGCCAAGCCACAGCACCTTGGTGAGCTCCGCCCTGAGCTCCTCCTCCTCAGCCTCCGTCAGACCCTCAACAGCAGGAGTCCGGGCAGCCACACCTGTGTCGACAGGGACATCGGTCATGGAGTCAGACAGCAGACCTTTGTTAGGAGAATTCAAGTTGATATCTGCCAGAGACAAATAAGTCCAGAAAGTCTCAAGTAAGTTACCAGGAAGTAAACAGTACTGAGGTCTCCAGCAGGAAGAAAGCAAAGGTGGTAGGGCAGATGGCAAAGGCGGGGACAGAGACCCTAGAGACTAACACCTCTTCCCTGAAAGGTCTGCAAAGGCAGTCTGGGTGTGAGGCTGAGGTCAGCCATACCTCAGGTTATCTGAGACAAAAATCCAATACCACTGTGGTGTTTCAGAGCACTAAAAATGCTGACCCAAGGAAGCCAAACCCTAACACTCGTTTCCCCTGTAAAAATACTATCTTCAGAGGCAGGAAACCCTTGCTACAAAGAAAGCAGCCCAATCTAACAACTCTTCCATTTTTTAGAGCAGAGGAACTTAATATGGTTACAAACACAATAAGCACCACTTTCCACTCAACTCTCTGCCAGGGCATATGCTAAGATTACATACAGCTGGGCTTGCAGCTCCAGCAGGGAGACAGCAGCACAAAATCTCCTTTAATCACACCCACCATCCTTATCCTATGGCCAGGAGCTGCCAGCATGTGGAGAGATGCAGGGAACATACTTTCACATCTCTGCTACACCCAGACCAGATTCAAATTCCTGCAGTCACTAATTTTTCTTCACGTTAAACATATCTTTCAGCTGGGCTCGGTGGCTCAGCCTGTAATCCCACGCCTTTGGGAGGCTGAAGTGAGTGGATTGCCTGAGCCCACGGGTTCGAGACCCACCTGG
>NW_007248444.1:413877-432870 GCF_000164805.1 Carlito syrichta
GGTACTTGGAAGGTTGAGGCGGAAGGATCGCCGGAGCCCAGCAGGTCAAGGCTGCGGTGGCTGGGAGTGTGCCACTGCACTCCAGTCTGGGCGACAGAGTGAGATTCCAACTCAAAAAAAAACCAAAACACACCTTTCTGTCTGCACAGAAAGTCTACAAGATGTCACAGGAGGCAAAACAGCCTATTTTAGTTCTCTTCAACCCAAACATGTTGCTATTGCTAAGTATTTTATACAGTCAGCACTGAAAACAATTTCTCTCTTGACCAGCACATTCTGTAAAGAAACAGGCCTACTGTACTGTTTGAATGCTGAAAAGTGCTGAAATAAAAGGCATTAAGATTGAAAGTGTCTTTAATTACAGTTACGTTTGTCGACTGAACAAATCCCAGAGAATCTACTAAAAATAGACTGAATACACTTAAAACAAAGATGTTCTTCTTAAAAGTAACTAGCTGCATCTCCTTGTCTTCACAAACTCCACATGGCTGGAGCTGTGCACTTTCCTGGCGCTCTGCAGGAAAGTGCACTTTATTAAGTAAAGCACGTCAACTTCTTCATCAACTGATTCTGATTTTTACCTAAGATCAACCTACATGACTTTGAACTTTCTCAAGTTCAGAGCTATTTTTTTTTTTTTTTTAATTTGGAGTCTCACTCTGTCACCCAGGCTGGAGTGCAGTGGCACTTTCACAGCAACCTCAGCCTCGACCTGCTAGACTAAGGCAATCCTTCTGCCTCAGCCTTCCAAGTAGCTGGAACTATAGGTGCACGCCACCATACCCGGCTAATTTTTTGATTTACTGTAGAGACAAGGTCTCACCAAGTTGCCCAGGCAATCTCAAACCCCTGGACTTAGGCAATCCTCTTGCCTCAGCCTCCAAAAGTGCAGTGGCTGTGAGTGTGCCACTGCATACCAGCTTGGGTGAGAGTGAGACTCCAACTCAAAATAAATTAAATAAATAAATAAATAAATAAATAAATAAATAAAATACCGGGCGTGGTGGCTCAGCTTGTAATCCCAGAACTTTGGAAGGCTGAGGTGAGAGGATGGCCTGAGCCCATGGGTTCGAGAACAGCCTGGGCAACTTGGCCAGACCTCATCTCTATAAGAAATCAAAAAATTAGCCAGGTGTGGTAGCATGCACCTGTAGTTCTGGCTACTTAGAAGGCTGAGGGGAAAGGATCACCTGAGCCCAACAGGTCAACACTGGGGTGGCAGTGAGCGTGCCACTGCACTCTATCCTGAGCGACAGAGACTCCAACAATCAATCAATCAATCCTCTCAGACTGTCTCTGCCTATAAAGCTAACACTGGACCCATGAAAATCATCCCCAGATAGAATGTACACTTACCAAATGTGCCAGGCACTTCACAATCACTCTAAGAGATAGCAAACTCATCATACCCCTGCAGGTAGAAGTCATTCACATCTGATTTACAGAGGAGACAGAGGCCAGGAAGGTATCTTACCAAAGTTACTACACAGCATACATGTGGAGCTGGCATCATAAGGAAAACTACTGAGCTAGAGTCCTTCACCCTAGGTGAATCCCAGCTCTTTGAGATCGTACACTCATCTGCAAAACAGGGGTAATATAAACACCAAGCCCAAAGAGTTATTCTGAAAATGTTTATGATCATTTAAGAAAGAGGCTTATGATGGTGTCTGGCACACTGCAAGGGCTCAGTAAATGTTTTTTCTTTTTTTTTTTGAGACAGAGTCTCACTTTGAGGCCCAGGCTGGAGTGCAGTGGCACACTTCTGGTCACCACAGCAGCCTCGGCCTGGTGGACTCAGGTGATCCTTCCACCTCACCTTTCCAAGTAGCTGGAACTACAGGTGTACGCCACCACACTAGGCTAATTTTTTTGATTTATTGTAGAGACAAGGTCTAGCCTCTCGCCATGTTGAACCCCTGGGCTCAGGCAATCCTCTCATCTCTGCTTCTCAAAGTGCTGGGATTACAGGCGTGAGCCACTGCACCTGGCCTTCAGCAAATATTTTCTGTCATTCTCATCAGATTTAAGTGCTTGTGACGCTTAAATGAGAGCTGCAAGTTAAACAGTTCAGCTACTTGGAAGGCTGAGGCAGAAGGATTGCTGGCGCTCAGTAGGTAGAGGCTATGGTGGCCGTGATTGTGCCACTGCACTCCCGCCTGGGTGACAGAGACTCCCACTCAAAAAGCAATAATAATAATAATAATGAAAAGCCTCCTGAATTTATCAGACCTGCCTGGAGATGCCTGATGCCATCAAAAGTAGGAAAACTCCAGAATATACCAGAAACCAGAAACTCTGATGCTTAATTAAAATGCAGATGCAGGTCAGTCGAAATTTGGCATTCCTCTCCAGAGCCCCAGAAGGGAAAACAGCCTTGTGTCATCTTCTCAAGATTGTAGGCTTCTGGACCTGCTCCACATCCCTGGGGCCATCTCCTACCGATCTGGCATCTGTTCTGGAAACAGGCCTGGTACGCAGGGTGTTCCTCTGACTCACTCCACTCTTCTTCCCATGAGGCAACCCCCGTAGGCTGGGCTCCGAGTAGAGTTGCCACCAAGGGGAGCTTCCCTGGACGCGAAGGCGGCCTCACCACCCCTGCTCGGCCCGGATTCGAGCCTAGATAGGGTCCCCGAGGGAACTTCGCAAGGACCAAAGGCGCCAGGGCGAGCAGGGCCGGGAGGGGGGTGATCGACACGAATAGACCGGTCTGGGGCGAGGACACCCAAACTCTGGAAACAGGGAAGACGCCAGGGAAACACACCTCGAAAGCCCCAGGGGAGACCAGAGGGCGGTTGGAAAGAGGCCAGGCGGCTGTGTGGCCGAGGCAGAGAACGCACCACGACCACCGCCAGCGCAGCGGTCAGGGGCCTGAGAGCTGAAGGTGCCGAATCGCAAACGCGACCCCGGGTAGGGGCGGGGCGGACTGAGCCCATCCGTGGCGGGGGCGCGGGACGCAGCGGGTACCTTGGCCGGCGGAGTCCATGTTCAGGCGGTGTCCGGGACTCGGCTGCGGTCGCTACGAGAGCCGAGTGGGCAGCACCAGGACCGCTCGCCGCGTACACTCGAGCCAGCGGAACTGCCTCGGCCGCCGCTGTATTACGTAATCAGCGGCGCGACAGCCACTTCCTCTCGGGTGCGTGCTCCGCCTTTGTCCCGTCCCCCCCCGAGCGATGTCCAATGAGAGCGTCATTTGGCCCAGTCCCGGTATATCAGACTCAACCTGATAGGCCGAAGCTACGGGCGCGGCAGGAAAGGGAGGCCGGGTTCTGAGGGGCTCCTTCCCAGGTTGGCTCCGCTAGCGAGACGCGCAGGTAGAAAGGTCCGAATGGTAGGAGCGCGGGGAGGTGGGAAGTGGGAGGACCGTCCAACATGGCTCCGTGGAAAGCCCAGGCTAGGTCCCAGGGGACCTTCGGGGGCGCGTGCTGCAACCTCGAACGACAGAGGTTGCTCACCTCAGCGGGTCGAATTCACACCCCATAAGATGCCCTCAAGGCCAGACCCCCAAACTTTGGGGATCAGCCTCCTCCAGTAAGTCCTTTTTATTTGTATGGGGTTTCTCAAAAAGGCGAGACCGCGATTCGTTCTCTTGCCCTGCGGGCGCCGCTGCACTTGGGGCTGTCTGGATCTGGCTGGAGACGTCTGGGTCCCTGAAGTCCTCCAGTCCCTCGTGTCTCCAGTCGCCACGTGCGCGCATGGTCGCCTGCCTCGTGCACGCGGAGCCTCCGGGCGTGTACATGCGGGGAGCCATAGCCAGTGCTAGGCCTCCTGCAGGTGGAGGCCTTCGTGTGCCCTGCACTCGGCCCTGTGGGCGTGCACCCCAGTGTTGTCTCGCTTCCTTTTCACAGCGACCGCTATGCCAGTACTGGTGCTCTCCCCAATTCACAGATGAGAAAACTGAGATTAAAGTAACTTTGCCCAAGGTCACTCATTACCAGCAGACTCTGGACAAGAGTCAGCCTGACTTCAAAGCAGAGACGTGTAACCACCAGGCAACTAGCCTACAAAAACAAGCCCCACAACTTCCCTTCTTTGGTTCTTACTTGCCCCTGGAAAAAAATCCTTAAACGGTATTCAAGCCCTTTTGGATCTGATCCCCCTGGACTGATCCCCCTTCCAGCCAGGCCTCCAACCAGGCCACTCTGCAAGTATGGTCCTTAGGCATGGAAGCCCCTCCCACTGCCCCTTCCTTCCCTGGCCCAGCTTCTCCCACAGGTATCTTCCTGGTACAGGCCCAAGTCCTTCACCACCATGGCCTTATCCTGCCCTGGTGCTCACAGTAATAGGTCTTCCCCATTTGCCACCTTTCCTTCCAGATGTTTTTTGTTGTTGTTGTTTTTGTCTTTTGTTTTGAGTTGGAGTCTCACTCTATCACCCACACTGGAGTGCAGTGGCATGCTTCCAGCCACTGCAGCCTTGACCTGCTGGGCTGCAGTGATCCTTCCACCTCAGTCTTCCAAGTAGCTGGAACTACAGGCGTGTGCTACCACGCCTGGCTAATTTTTTGATTTATTGTAGAGATGAGGTCTTGCCAAGTTGCCCAGGCGGGTCGCAAACCTGTGGGCTCAGGCAATCCACTCACCTCGGCCTCCCAAAGCGCGGGATTACAGGCTGAGCCACCGAGCTCAGCCTCAGAGGTTCTTGCTCAACCCAATCTGGCAAGCTCAGGGTGTAGGGACAGCACACAGTCCCTGCTTTATGCAATTCAGGGCAGACCATAAAGAAGTGACATAACAGATGATGGTGAGCAGAGGTCTTGTCCCTCATTCTGTGTTGCACCCCTAAGTCAAGAACAAAGCTCAGGCCTGACCCCAGGTAACACCCAGTGATGTCTCCTGGTCAGTGCCAGTGTGTCTGCTGTAGCCTCACATGCTGCCATGTGTACCTGTACCTGTCACTGAATCTGCAGTCCCTCTGTGGATCCCCTCCTGGGAATGTCCAGCTGTGAAGACCCGCCTCATAACCCTACAGTGCCAATGTTCTCCCTTCACAGCTCAGGGCAACTCACACAGACCCTTCAACACTGAGCTGATATCAGCTTCCAGGAGCCATACTATAACCCTGGCCAGGAGAAGGGTTCCTCTCTGTGGTCCCAAAGCCCCTGTTCCCATCCTCTTGTGACTGAGGCACCCATCGTACAGCACTGCCACAAACTGGATCACTTTAATCTTTGCATTCCCTTTAGGAGCTATGCGCCTGTGTTCAAGTGTTCCTGGGAGAAAGAGAAGGAAGGAGGGAGAGAGCAGGGAACAACAGAGGGAAGGTCAGGATGCCTGGTGAAAGAGAGCACCAGGTTTCCTGGTGCTGCCCACCCTGCACCAGAATCCAGGTCAGGATCCTGGACAGCTTTACTGGTTGCTGGTGTGGGGAGGTGAACCACTGGGGCTGGAAGGTGTGCAGTTCGGGAGCCCTCCTGGGGCAACGGACTACAGCTTCCAGGGCAACTGGAAGTCCTCAGGGTCCAGTGGGCTGCAGTGAGTCGCCTCCACGTTCTTGAGATGCCTTCGTGCCAGGAACAGCGCCAGCTGCCGGCGCCGCCGTGGGCTCAGGCCCTGGCCCACAAGCCAGGGGAAGGCGGGCCCGTGTGGATCGCAGGCCTCCGGGTCCTCCAGCTGCTTTTCGCGTTGCGAGCGGTAGGAGCGCAGCAGCATCAGGCATTGCTCGTCGTCCACGCGGTAGCGAGCGTAGACGGCAGCCTCCTGCTCTGGGCTGCCTGTGCGGCGCAGCCATCGCTTCACCGTGGCGTGGCCCTCGCGCCCCATCACGGCCGGGTAGCGGTGCTGCAGCAGGCGCAGGAGCAGCTCGTTGCCGCGGTTGCCCTCCACGTCGCTGGGCGGCAGCGGGGGTAGGTGGCCTGAGGTGTTGACCACGTGATCCTGCGTGCGCCGCAGCAGCAGCACCGGCCCAGAATAGCGGCACAGTTGCTCGGCCACGTTGAGGTTGAAGTGCTCGCGCACGGTGCGCACCACCATCCCCTTCCAGCTGTGGGGCATAACCTTCAGCGCCAGCGGCACGAGGTCGTCGAAGCTGGCATCGAGTATCAGCGCCCCCAGTGCAGGGTAGGTCATGGTGGCCCAGGTAGCCGTGAAGCCTCCGATTGACCAGCCGTAGATCACCACGTGCGCGGGCGGGAAGCGCAGGCGATGCAGCGCGTACTTGACCACCACGTCCATGGCGTTGGCATCGTGCTGGGGGAACGGCGCGCCGGTGCTTCCTCCAAAGCCTGGGTGGTTCCAGCCCAGCACCGAGTAGCCGGCCTCAAGCGGCGCAGCCAGACAGCCCATCTCGTAGAAGCCGGCATTGCCTTCGCAGCAGATGACGAGGTGCAGTCCGCGGCCATGGCTGCCCGGGTGCTGGCGGCGGTCCATGAACATGGTGTCGATCTCATTGCCGTCACAAGCTACCAACTTGGCGCGTCGGCCGTGGTAACGCACCACGAGGCGCTCCTGGCCCTGCTGCAGCAGCGGCAGCAGCGCGCGCGTCATCAGGAATATGGAACCGGGGTACACCAGCCAGCGGCCTAGCGAGTGCGCCAGTGCGTAGCTGGCGAGCTGGCTGGGGAGCTCGCGGATCTGCTGCAGGAGGCACAGCGCTTGGCTGCGCGCCCTGCGCGGCGCCCGCCCCCGCGCGTCCCCGCCCAGCGCCGTGTCGCGCAGCAGCCACACGCCCGCTGCGGCGGCAGCGCAAGTCAGCGCTCGGTGCCCGCTGCCCCCGCCGGCCGCAAGTGAGTCGTCCCAGCGGAAGTCCACGGGCCAGCTGCGAAAGTTGTAGGCGTAGTTGGCGGTCAGGTAGATCTTGAACACGTGCACCAGCGCCTTCATGAAGCAGATGACACACATGGGGACGGAGGCCACGGCCGCCCTGTGGGCCCCTGATGCGCTGTCCCACCAGTCCCGCGCAGGGCTGCCGTGGGCATGCCTGCTCTGGGCTAGGCCTTGGTGTCCTTTGTGACCCGGCCTTCCAGGCCTAGGGGAGGCCGCCTTTGTGAGTCACTGTTGCTGGGGGAAGAGGTGACACCAGGGTAGATAACCCACAAAAGGCTCCCGGGTGGGGTCCTCAGGTTCTGCCGTGCTTCCTTGCCAGCCTGAGGACCCTGTGTGGCCACATCTTCAAGCTGTTCCCATCTCCCTCTTCTGTAAATTGAAGATGGACAACCAGACAGGCCCCAAACAGCAGCTTGACCTCTTAGGGTGTAGCAGGGCCTCGCTTGGGGGTAAGTGGCCTCCCACAGCCCTGCACAGGCTTGCTGTGGGCACCACCCCTTTAGGGTCCAGGGATTTGAACATCTCTCCTCAAGGGCCAGATCTCAACCTGGGTGGCCACTGGATCAAGGAGGCAGTGTCTGCGCCTGGCCTGCTGGCCCTTCCCCTCCACACCTTCCTTCTCAGGAAAGGCTAGAATCGTCCTTCGTTTCTGGATCCTCTTCTCAGGCTGCCAGCAGCGGCCATGACCTTCTCCAGGTGGGTTCTGCCTGACTGGTTCCTCTTTTCAGCCCTGGCTGAGCTCCCCCCAGCCACCCCACAAGCTGTACCTTCCTCTTTTCTGAAGGGCTCTGGTGGGTTCCCTTTTTTCTTCTGCCCTGGAGAAGGCCAGCCTACCTAAGGGGAAGGGGGCTGGGTTAGGGCCACCAGGGGGAGCCCCAAGGAATGGCAGGGCTCAGGTAACTTAACCAGACCTGAACAAAAATGCTAAAACCGGGGAATTCAGCAAACACAGCCAGATTCTCTGAGCCCAAGAGGCAGTCCTGTGAACAGATACCAGCCTTCTGGGAAGGGGGAGTTTTAGGCCACGGCAACTCCTGTTCTCTGTCTGGGTTAGGGGCACTGGCCTAAAACAGCCCCCTCCCTAGCTTTGGGAGTCAGATGAGGGCCAGGGCACAAAAAGGCAGGACTTACAGAGTGCCTGGGGGCATTGACCAGCACCCCCATCTGGGCTTCCGGATAAAATACAGAATACCCAGTTCAATTTGCATTCCAGATAAACTGGGAAACACTTTTTGAGTCTAACTATGTTCTAAATACTGTTTGGGACATACTTACATTTAAAAATTGTTTATGTGAAATTCACTTTTAATTGGTGTCTTGTTTTTTAGGTTTGTTATTGTTTTACTAACTGTGGCAGTCTTAACCCCAACACACATCCCCTTCTATCTGAGATCCAGTTCTCCTGTTTGTTCAGCTTTCATCCCAGATGGACTGCTCTGCTTATCGGTCAGGTCCTAGGGACCTAGAGAGTGTCAGGGTTCTCTGGCACACCTGGTCAAGGGTCCCCACTCTCCTGTCCACTGCATCTCTCCACTGGGTCCTGGGCACCAGCTGAAGCCCTTCCATAGGAGGGAGCCCACAGGGCAGGACCCCTGGGGCCAAGGGATGGGCAGGGCTTCGCCTGGGGATTAGTGGTTCTCATCCTTCTGAAGTGCCCACCCCTAGCTCTGGCGAGGAAGACAGTTGTAGTTGGAAATGGAGATGGAGCCTGGGGGGAGGGTGGGGACATTTATTCTCCCCAGACTCTTTCATGAAAGCAGATGCTACCTCTCATAGGTGGGTGGGAGTGGGGACCCAATGGTTCCAGGCTTTTTGTATGAGACTATAGAAGTGACCCTCAACGACAGAGTGGAGGACCTAACTGGAGGATCCCTGCCTCCCCAGCTCAAGTCCAGGCAGTGGCAGAGAGGGTGACTTCAGGGTTCCCATCTGTGGTTTGGGCCCTGTAGACACAGCAGTCTGGCTGGTGTCCTGGAGGGCTGTCCACATAGTGTGTTGGATGCACTGCATTTTGTTTTGACTCTCAGGAAAGATCCTGCCTGTAGGAGCCTTGTTCTCCTGGGGCAGTCTCCCAGCTCAGTCTGCTCCGAGACTTGTTTGGAAATGGAGGCTTTTCTTCAGCCAGGCCCACCTGCCCTTAATCACACCCCCACCCCCCACACACACAAGAGCAGGAAGCTCTAGAGAGGAGGAGGGGAAGAGCTAGAGACCGGATTCTGAGGAGCAGAGGTCAGCAGGCTGGAGTCACTGGCCCCCAGGGGCTCCCTGCCTTATCCTGTGTCTGGCCTGGCCCCTAACCTCAGCAGCCCATGGGAGCCCGAGTGCCCCAGAACCACCAACTCAGTAGAGACAGGAAAGCATGTGACAGGAAGAGAGCTGTCCCCTCTCCAGAAGAGCCCCCAGACCGGACCAGCTGCAGCAGCAGTGACCTCTCATGCCCCCTTCCCCCATCTGCTCGGGGAAGTGTCCATAGTGAGGCTGGGGGTGGGCCTGTGTCCCTGCTTATTAGTTTGTGCAGCACCCCAGCACTCCAGGCTGACATCTGAGCAGACACCCCACCCCCACAGAGACCAGGCTTGCTAGTCTCTGAGACCTCCACCCCACAGGGCTCCACCTCCCCCACTGGGCCACACTCTCCTGCCCTGGCCAGTTCTGTTAGGCCTCCCTGGAGGCCCTTGATTTATGCTGGAGCCTGCAGAGCCAACCTTGGAGAAGAAAGGAAGGGAGAGAGAGAAAACCAGTCCCAGAGGCTGGAGGGGCAGGAGCCAGGATCAGAGCCCTTGGCAGCGGGCACGAGCCGACCACAGCAGCCCGGACTCAGGGGCAGTGCCCAGGCCTCGGGGAAGCTGAAGCTCCCCCAGTGGGAGGGGAGCTGAGTCTGCACAAACGCCTCTGCTCAGGAAGTGGGGTGCAGGGAAGGTGGGGGTGGCTTGGAGCCCAAGGACAGGAGAGGATGCTTCCTGGCGGATGCTGGGTCAAAAGAAGGGGCGGAAATGGCCAGGACAGCTGCTGAACATCTGGAGTCACAGAGAATTAATTACCCAGTGCCCTCAAGGACAGTGGGCTGTTGGGGGAGCAGCGCTTGCCGGAGCCTTCTCCTTCCCACTCCCTGCAAGGCCTGGGCTGTCTGTGGCTCTCTCCGGCCAGGATGAGGGACACTACTGAGCAACCTCTCTCCAGAGTGCCCCCAACACGTTCATCTCAGAAGCAAAGAAGCCATACAGTGTCCTTTCTGAATACATCTTTAACGGCAAAGACAACCTGTGACCACACAGGCTTTGAGTGATCATGCTGTGTGGCTGTGGAGGGCCAGAGCCCCCATAGGGGCGGGGGACAGATTACAGCCCTTACCCAACACTGCTGCCTCTGGTGCCTCCTGCACTAGCATGTGGCTCCTGCCCCAGACCTGCTCCTCCTCTCCCACGGGGAGGGGCCGGAGTCACACCAGAATCCTGGGCATGGCCCACTCTCCCCCCATCAGGGTAAAGACTGCAGGCTTGTGTGGTGTAGGGCGAATTCTGAATTCCCTGGGGCTCACCACCCCCCTCAGGCCAGGACACACTGTACCACTTCTGCAGACTCCAGGGGGTAGATGGTCTCTGGAACCTGTACACACACTTTGAAGGTCACTGTGTATTTGGAGCCAGTCTCACTCTGGCTTGGAAGACCCTCTGAGCAAAGTCCTTGTCCTTTCTATCATTGCAACATCCAAGTTTTGATATAAGGTAAGTGCTTAGTTGTTATTATTAATCAAAATGTAAAGCTCTCATGGCACCAGTGATGTACTTTTTCCACACCCCCTTCTAGGTGTCCAGTGCAGTGATCCTTTTTCATCTGCCTGCAAACATACCCACACAGAGTCTTACCCAGGTCTTATTTTGTCATTTCCTTTTGCAGACGCGGGTCTTGTGCACAGTTGGTTCTACTGCATGGTTTTCTCCACAGCATACCATGAGCATCTCTGCATGCCCAGTGCTCATGTACTAGTAGCCAGTGTGTCCTGTGCTGGGGGACACGCAGGCTCCAGCCCCTCTCCTCTGCAGATGTGGCTGCAGTGTGAACCCATGTTCAAAGACCCTGAGCTCTAGGTGCTTTTCTTATGTACTAGGTTTGTAAAAGTGCATGGCTCACTCACAGCCCAGGCTTTTCCAAAAGACTGTGTAGCCCGAGTCCTTGGAGGGAGCTCATCTCTGTGACTGCTGCAGCGACACAGGCAGGGCCATGCTTTTGGTGTTTGTCCCTTTGTGCAGTATACTGATTTAGTAAATACCAGCAGGTCCTTGCCACTGACCAGGTTGGCACCAGAAGCCATTCCACCCATCAGGTGATCCGGTCCAGCTTTTTGCACAGGGCCCTCTGGAGACCCCTCACCTGCAGACCCATTGCCAGCTGCTGGTGACCAGACAGAAACTGTGGCCTGGATCTCCACAGTCAGTCCTGGATGTAGGTGGGGAGGGAGAGTAGGCAGGGCAGGGGTGGATGGAAGGATGAGGGTACCTTGGCTCTTGGCCTAAGAGCTAGGTCTGCACTTCCTGAATCCACTGTGTTCCGCCTGGCCAGCCAGGGATATAGAAAACCAGGAGCGTGGTCACACCCCAGACCCAGCCCAGAGAATCCCAGACTTTCCTGATAGAGGTCTCCGGTTGGAAACTCTGACTCCACAAGGAGCGTAAAAGACTCCTGGATAGCACAGGGGTGGCCCCTCTTTCCTGGCTTCTCCAATCCTGCAGGTAGCAGGGCCCTGTATGAAGCGAAGCCCAAGGGTAGCCACATAGCAGCACTTGCAGGGCAGAGGCGACCTGGGTCCTCACCCAATGCTCTCACCCTCCTCCCACCACCCCTGCGACTGGGCTCCTCTCCAGGGGGCTACAGCTTGTGGGGAGGGGGATTTTTGTCCAGTTTGGGACAGTCATCCTGCAGAGTGGGAAAGCAGTGTGGTCGGAGGGCTTCTAGCCAAATGCGGAGCCCAGGCTGGGGCCTCCTTGAGCCTGGAGAGGGGAGGCAGCCAAGGTGCACCCAGATTAGGCTGCGTGGGCCCTAGTCCTGGGTACTGTCATGGGAAGCTGAAAGGACCACCAAGAGGTCTTGTGACCTGTGACTGGGACCCCCACCCCCAGACCTGCCTTCCTGGGGCATGAGGCTCCCACCTGCCAGGGTGTGTGTGCTATGAACTCGGGGCAGGGCTCCTTTAAGATGCTAGTCTTGGGGAGCCCCCAGCCCTGGTCCACATGGTGGCCCCTGGAGACCTCAGTGCCAGAGGGAGCAGAAGGTGGGAGGGGGAGGAGAGAGCCAGCCCGGAGTGGGTCAGGACCCTGCAAGGCCACTATGAACCCAGGTTTCTGGCCTGTGGGACAGGGCGAAACTGCGTCCAGGGTCCTCACTGCCCAGCCCACACATGGCTTGGGGAAGGGGGTGCTCTTGGGCCATGTTGGCCCTGCACCTCCCAAGCTTACTGTGAGCAGATCTAGGTTACAGCCCTAGCGGCTTCTTCTAAATCACTTGTGCAGATTAAAAACAGCAACTGTCCCAGAGCTGACCCCAGGGGACCCTGAAAGCCTCCCCCCCACCAGGCACTCTCTATTCTCAGTGTCTGCTGGACTCTGGGCGGCTGCTCCTGGGCTCACTCCCCACACCCACCCAACCCATCCCTGGGGAGCTGGCACAAGGTCAAGCCCACCGCAGCCCAGGGCGGGCCCAGACAGGCAAGCCCTTCTTCCTATGACCCCCCTTTCGGTTGGAGAGTGGGAGGGCAAGGAGGGGAGGAAAGGAGGCAGAAAGGAAGGCTGTGCTGAGGGGTCCTGAAGGGATGTCCCCCTCCTTGGTTCCTGCTGCTTCTCTAATGAGGCCAGCTCTAGGGCGAGGCCCCCAGACCCACATGCACCATACAGACCCACAGACATCCCCACAAGGTGGCTCTTGCTTCAGGACAGGATCTGGGGACCAGGAAAATGCCTGGGCCTTTGCCCCAGCCCACCCAAGAAGGCAGCTGGGTGGGGAAGATGAGTGAGCTGAGAAGGGGTTCTGCCAGGAGCCTGTCACCCCTCTCTGTGCCTCCCACCCCAGCCCTGGGGATCGGTGCTCACCGCAGCACTGCCCACTTTGTGCTTTGAAGCTGCCCTGGGGGAAGGGGCCAGCTGCCAGGGGTGTGTGTGCCCTCCCAGCCCCTCCAGCTGCGTGGGAGCTGGGAATGACCACAGGGCCGCCAGCAGCCTTTGAAGTGCTGGGGCACGGCCACAGGAAGTGGGCGGCAGCCCACCCAGGCCCTGGGCCCAGCCTCCCAGAACCAGCACCCCTGCCCAGCAGGCTGGGAGCCCAAGCTTATGGGGGCCCCTCTGCTCCCCAGGTGTGCCTGGGCTTGGGAGAGAGGGGCACTGCCAGATTGCAGCCTCCCCCCTAACCCCAGCCTCAATTTCGCCCAGGTTCCCGCGGGGGCGGCAATGGGGCCAGGAACTGGTCCCTCTCCCTCAGTTAAAAATAGCAGGCCTCAGGCTCTGCGGAAAGCCCCCGGGGCGGGGGAGGAAGGAGCAGGGCTGGGAGCTGGGGCCCTAGGAGGGAGGCCACGCAGGAAATGCCCCGGTGCCCTGGCCGGCCCAGCAAAGGTTTTTGGTCTGAGGCTTGGTCCCCTGGAAAGTCCCAGGCATTGCCTGTGGACCTCTGTGGGGGCAGGGCCAGGAGGGTGGCTGGAGTCTTCTGGGGCTCTTGGACCAGGCCTCAACACTCCAGGTGGGGGTTCCTTCCGCCAGCTGATGTCCTAGGCCTGGCTGGTCTCCTGCCATGGGCACAGGAGGGCAGATAGAAGTGTTTCCTCCATCCTTGGTTCTTCCCAGCACCTGATCTGGTGGTGACCTAATCTCCCTCCCCATCCTCCACCCTTTCCATCTTCCCCCTTTACCACCCTTCAAAGAATCACTTATTCAATTTTTGAGGCCCTAGGCCTCATCCTTACTTCAGAGTGTTGCCTGCACAAGTGAGGTGCCACCCATAAGAGGACTTTGCAGGGAGCAGACACCCAGTGGCTGCCGACATGAGAACAGGGAGGGATCAGGGACTGAGACCAGAAAGATGGGCAGGAATTGGCCCTGTGGCTTCAGTTGTAGAATGGGGGCCTGATGCTGGGAAAGCCCTAGGGCTGAAGGAGTAAGAACAGAAGGAGGCCGCTGTGGCTGGAACCTTGGAGGTGGAGGTGGGGGTGAGGTCAGGGCAGTAGGAAGATAAGCAGGGCTTTGCAGATGGGTGAGGAGTTGGGAAGGAAATCACCTCCCCTAAGAAGCCACTGAGTCAGCCAGAACATTCCAGGCCCCTGTTTACATTTCAGAGGATGTGAGTGATGGATGCTGGCAGGTAGGGTACTGGCTGCAGGAAGAGGCCCAACACACAAGACCGTCAGGAGACCTTGTCCTGAGTGTCTGGGAAGGGTAGGGGGCACTGCCGCGACCCATGGAGATGTCCATAGTTCACCAGCATGGAGGTGGCAGTGCAGAGTGGCTGGAAGCATGGTGAGCAGCACGTTCAGGTTTGAAGTTCTGGGGGCACCAATCTCCCTGGGTGGATTTTCTGAGTGATGAGTGACGGCTTGGGCTTTGGCAAGGTTGGGGTTCTTAGGAGGATGTCAGAGGAGAGAGATACACGAAGACTTCCAGAGTTTTAATTGATTAATTAAACTGGAGTCTCACTCTGTCATCCAGTCTGGAGTCGAGTGCCATGATCATGGCTACCATATCCTCGACCTTCTGGGCTCAGGAGATCCTTTCACCTCAGTTTTCCAAGTAGCTAGAACCACAGGCATGTGCTAAATTTTTGATTTATTATAGAAATGCGGTTTGGCCATGTTGCCCAGGCTGTTCTCAAACCCCTGGGTTCAGGCACCCCTCTTGCCTCCACCTCCCAAAGTGCTGGGATTACAGGCGTGAGCCACAACACCTGGAGACTTCCAGAATTTTAGAGAGGAGACGACATGACACAATGGATCATGAGATTTAAGCTGAGTAAGAAGGAGGTCAAAGAAAGGAAAGGCTGCCTGTGTTGGGGGAAGGAGGCCTATCCTTGGAGCAAAAGGCTTGAAGAGGTATGACAGCAGTGTGAATGTCGGGGAGGTGGGCCACTATAGATAGTCATCTGGGAGTGTGTGGGCTTTGGTAACAGCAGGCTCCAAGGTGTGACACTGAGTATGACTAGAGGTGGGAGGTCAGGAGCCACAGGACATCTTTCCAGGTGCATTTAACATTCGGGGGGTAAAGGCAGCATTGTAACCACATGATGCCTTCGCCATTACAACAGCCACTTCCACCCCCATTGCTGTTGACAGCCGTGGTCACTGTGGCTTCATCACAGCCACCATCAGCACCATCACCATGATTGCCTCCAGCCTCCAATCACCTCCCCATCAGCATCACCAAAACCCCCCGTCCTGGCACCACCATCCTCTGTCCATTAATTTACTCAGTGGGCGAATGTCTGTCAAGAATCTTCCCTCACCAAGCGCAGTGACTCACACCTATAATCTCAGCACTTTAGTGGGGGCAGAGGTGAGAGGACTGCCTGAGCCCATGGGTTTGAGACCAGCTTGGGCAACTTGGCAAGACCTTGCCTCTACAATAAAATTTAAAAATGGGGCTGAGCACTGTGGCGCAAGCCTGTAATCCCAGAACTTTGGAAGGCCGAGGTAAGGGGATTGCCTGAGCCCACGGGTTCAAGACAGTCTGGGTAACTTGGCGAGACTTCATCTCTACAATAAATCAATAAAAATTAGCTGGTCATGACGGCACATGCCTGTAGTTCCAGCTACTTGGAGGCTGGGACAGAAGGATCGCCTGAACCCAGCAAGTCAAGGCTGTGGTGCCCAGGAGTGTGCCACTGCACTCCAGCCTGGGTGATGGAGTGAGACTCCAACTCAAATAAATAAATTAACTAAATCAAATAAGCCAGATGTGATGGTGGAGTGAGACTCCAACTCAATAAAATAACTAACTAACTAAATAAAATAAGCCAGGTGTGGTGGTGCATGCCTGTGTTTCCAGCTACTTGGAAGGCTGAGGCTGAAGGATCTCCTGAGCCCAATAAGTTGAGGCTGCAGTGACTGTGTTCACACCATTGCACTCCAGCCTGGGTGACAGAGTGAGACTGAGACTCTGACTCAAAAAAAGAAAAAAATGATCTCTTGATGAGGAGTTGTGCTGGGCTCCAGCCTCAGTGAGCAGCAAAAGTAAGGTCCCACCCTCAGGGTCAGACCAAAAGCAAACATATAAAAAGATTTAGAAAAACACTAGGTGCAGTAGCTCATGCCTGCAATCCCAGCATTTTGGAAGGCTGAGGTGGGCGGATTGATTGCTTGAGCCCAGGAGTTCAAGACCAGCCTGGGCAACAAAGCAAAACCTCAAAGTTACAAAAATAAATAAGTTGGGCTTGGTGGTGCATACCTGTAGTCCCAGCTACTTGGGATGCTGAGGTGGAAGGATCACCTGAGCCCAGCAGGTCAAGGCTGCCGTGAGCTATGATCGTCATGATCATGCCACTGCACTCCAGCCTGAGTGACAGAGAAAAATAAAAATATTTAGAAAATGAGATGTAGAATGACTCGACAATCCCCTTCTAGGTATTTATCCAAAAGAGATGAAACATGTTCACACAAACACTTGTCCCCAAATGTTCATAGCATCATTATTCACGATGGCACAAAACTGGAAAAACCCAAGTATTGGTCAACTAGGAACAGACAGAGGCTGGTACAATTGGGAGAAGAATAGAATACATCAGAATGTTTCTCAGAAACACAGCACTAAATGAAGGGACTATACACAAAAGACCACGTGCTGTGTGGTCCTTTACGTGACATTCTAGCAAGGACAAAGTGGCAAGGACAGAAAGGTTGCTGGTTGGGGCTCAGGGGGATCCTGGGTAGTGGAGGTGCTGTATCGCCATAGTAGGGTTGATTACATGACAGGATACTTGTTGAAGCTTGTCAAATAGCACACTGGAAATTGGTGAATATAGTTGTAAATTATACTGCAACAGGTTTAGTCTTTAAAAAGAAAAGGTTGTGAGTGGAACAGTAAAAAATGCATGAAGGGGAGGCGGTGGAGGAGGGGGCTATTCTGACAAAGGTGTGGGGCCTCCCTTCGGCGCAAGCACCTCTGTGTGGATACCAGGGAGCAGAACTCCTAGGTCACACAGTGCCTGCACTGAACACCCTCTTGATTGATTTTAACTCTCAGGGAAACAGAGGCAAGTTACCTTTTTTTTTTTGAGCCAGAGTCTCACTCTTTTACCCAGGCTGGAGTGCAGTGGCACACTGCTCACAGACACCACAGCCTTTACCTGCTGGGTTTAGGTGGTCCTTCTGCCTCAGCCTTCCAAGTAACTGGGACTACAGACATGCGCCACCACACCCAGCTATTTTTTTTTTTTTAATTGTAGAGACAAGATCTTACCATGTTGCCCAGGCTGGTCTTGAACCAGTGGGTTCAGGCAATCCTCTCGCCTCTGCCTCCCAAAGCTGGGATTATAAGTTTGAGCCACTGTGTCCCACTGGCAAGTTACCTTTACCGATGGCTTTTAGGTGACAATATCCTGCTCAGGGTATTAGGATAGACTGGCAGAAGTGTCCACGGATGGCCAGCGGGCACTTGTGTTGGGCACCAGGCTGTGGCCAGGAGACTAGTGTGGGGGTGTGGGACCCTCCAGGCCTTCCAGACAGGGAGGGTGTCATGGGCCCCAGCAGGCCTGGGTGAGGGACCGCAGGAAGGCCCCTCCTGGGCCCCTCCCCTCGAATGTCAGGCCCGGCTGCTGCTCAGCCTCCAGGGGCTGGGGATCCTATGGCCTTCACCCCCGTAGCTGTCCCTGGGTTTCCTGTCCTAGGCAAGGGCAGGCCAGGGCCAGCCTGAGTTCTCTTCTGTCTGGAGGAGAGGCCTTGCATAGGAGCTGAAGGCCCACCCAGGCCTGAAGTTTCTCTCATGCAGCACAGGGCTCTCTGAGGATGGGTCAGGGTGGTGCCACCTGGGCCGGTGTGGGGCAGCTCCACACCTCACCTGGCCGTGATGGGCCTGGGGATGGGTAGGGAATGTGGTGCTTCACCTCTGCCTGTGTCAGAGAGTGGAGGGCCATCCTGGAACAAAGGACTTGGTGGAGGTGACCTGGACTGGCCACGGGTGCAACCAGCTGATCCTGGAACTTGAGCCCCAGGCCCCAGTGACCTTTTCCCCCTGTGGCCTTGCTGGGGCTGGGAACCTCCGGCCTGGCGTCCTGTGTCCTGCCAAGAGGATGTCCTGTTTCCCCTCCCCCCATTCCTCCCAGGAGCTGCCCAGGCCTCCTGGGGTGGAAGTGGGGTGGGAATGGACGGTGGAGTCAGCAGCTCCCCAGAGGACAGGCATCTCCTCTCTCAGCTCCCAGCTCCCTCCTCCCCTGGAGCCCCCAGCCTAGCACCTGGGGTTTTTCCAGGACAGACTCCAATCCCCCCAGTGAGGGTCAGGGGACAGTTGCTCAGGGAACAAAGGCTGGGGGAGGAGAAGGGAAGTGGGGAGCAGGGAAAAGGAAGGGGCAGGGCTGGGCAGGGCCGAGGTCAGCTCCCCATGAGGCGCCTCCCTGCAGCCCAGCCCTCTCTTGGGGCTTCCGGTCCTGAGGCGCGGGAGCCAGTGTGGGGGGAGAGGGGACACTAGGCAACTTGACTCAGGCTCCAGCCCAGTCTGCCCTTGGCTGGGAGAGGGAGACCAGGTGGGAGCCCAGCCCCTCAGAGGCTGTAGGGAACTTGGGCAAGTACTGGGGGTGGAGCCATCCCTCAGGCCTCTCCTTGTCAGTTTGGGATGTGACCCAAAGGTCCTCCCTGCATTCACCACAGCTGGTGTTTTTGAGTCCATGTGGGGTAGGTGTGCGCCTCCAGAGGTTGGAAGTTTCCCAGGGCCTGGGAAGCTGGAATGTCCACATCTGTGCTTACCTCCTGAATCTCTGATCTCTGAGTCTCTTATGTTCTTCAGCTCATCCCTGGGCAAGCTGTCTGTGTGTGTGTGTGTGTGTGTGTGTGTGTGTGTGTGTGTGTGTGTGTGTGCTGTTGTTGTTATTGTTATTTGTTTCTTTGTTTTGAGCTAGGGTCTCGTCCAGGCTGGAGTGCAGTGGCACCATCATGGCTTACTGCAGTAGCCTCGAACTCCTAGGCTTCCGCTTTAGCCTCTGGAGTACTTGGGACTACAGGTGTGTACCACCATGCCCAGCTAATTTTTTGTAGAGATGAGGTCTTGCT
>NW_007248444.1:432890-438283 GCF_000164805.1 Carlito syrichta
CGCGCGCGCGCGCGCGCGCGCCTGGGTACTCTATCAGACCTGTGTCTTTAGTGTGTCTCAGGCTCATGTCTGAATCTGAGTATCTGAGTCCTCCGTGTGTGACCATATTTGCAGGGTGGAGTGCACTTTCTCCTCTAAGGCCAAGAATGACTGGTCTCCCCTAGGAAACCAGGACCCTAGGAAGGCTGGAGGCAGGACAGCAGCTGCTAGAGCTTCCCTACCCCCCTCCCCTAGGGCCCTGTCCACCTTCAGCTCAGGCTGCTCAGCCAAGTTAAAAATAGCCCGTGGCCTCTGGAAGTGGAAGGGGTAGGGACAGAGGCTCCCAAGGAGGACAGAGGGGAGAGGACAGAGGGTGGAGGGCGGAGAGCAGGAGGCATCCCGCCTGGCAGGCGGCGGGCGGGTCCCTGGGTCCCACGCCAGCACTCTGCAGGCCAACTTCAGCAGGGCAAGCCCCATATCCACTGCCCCACGTGTGCAGTTGTGCCCCCCCCACCTTGCGTGGCTCCTCAGCCTCTGCCAAGACAGGCAGAGCCAGCCTGGGGGGTCCCTGGCTACCTGCCCTGAGCCCAACTCCTCCCGTACGTCCCTCTGGGCTGCTCTTTCCCTCCTTCTTGCTCCCTTGTAGGCTCCCTCTACGGATGGTCAGGCGGACCAGCCTTCTCTCCCTGGCTCCCAGCCCAGGGCCTCCCTGTGGCTTCCCTGAGGGAGAGAGGTCACTGTCAGGGCTGGGCCCAGGCAGGATGCAGGATGGAGCAGGAGGGAAACAGGGCCTCAGGGAGCATTCCTCCCCCACAAGGAGTCGGCAGAGGGCCTTTGGCTTTTTGTAACTTTTTCTTGAAGAACCACATACACAAAAAAGTACACACATGGTAAGTATATGGCTTCATGAATGTCCAGAAACTGAATGCTTCTTGTCACCAGTACCTGGATCAAGAAAGCAGGACATTGCCCGAGCCAGGAGGCGCTCCAGCCTGTGCTCCAAAGGCGTTACTCTGGGTTCACCTGCACTGGTCTCAGCTGCTTCTGAGGCTCTCCCAAGCCATGTACCTGCTCTCCTGTACCTCTGCCTCTGCCTCTGGGTGTCAGGTGTCATGACACAGGGCTGCAGTGGGTGCCCTCCGTGAGGCCTGGAGTTGGAGGTGGCTGATTCATTGTGGTCGAATTCCACACCCTCTCCGCCTGCTGTAGTGCTGGTGGGCATTTGGGCATTTCCAGCTTGGGGCTGTTACAGATCTGGTGGCCTTGAACACTCTCATATGTGTTCTCTGTGAACCCAAGTATGGATTTCCATCAGAGTGGGACTGCCAAGGAACTGCTGGGGCTGCTGTGGATGCTCTCAGGAGATGCTGGAATTTGCCGTGATTTCAGGGAATACAAACCCCTCAGAGGCCCCTGAACCCTGGGCCCACAGATGACCAGGTCTCTCAACCTTTGGAGTATGTTTGTCTTTGTTTGGGCTGGGTCTTGAGCTGGGATCTCCCAGGGAGAACTTGTTCTCCCCCAGGAAGACTGGGCAGTGTGCGGCCCCCCTGCTCTAGGCTGGGCACACCCAGAGGAGGCGCCCCATCCTGGAGGCACACCCACCCTTCCTTCCTCAGGAAGACTTGTGGCTTGATAAGGCCTCCAGTCTCTGGTTTTCAAAACCACCCCGGCACCAGGACCCCCAGGGGAGGAGGGACCAGAACCTGACAGCTGTGGCCGCTGTGGGCAGGGAATCTTGCCCGGGGTGATTCACAGCCAGTTCCCCTCCCCTGAGGGAGCTCTGAGCACCCTGGTCCTGGAATGGGTCTGGGGCTATGGAGCAGGGTGGCCAAATTACGTGGAGTGGTCATTTCTTCCTGCAGCCCAGCCAGGCAGGGCACCCTCAAGGCCTTGGCCAAGTCGCCCAGTCCCCTGCAGCCATGGTGTTGACCTCCCCTTGTGACTGGTCACAGTGGCTCATGCCTGTAATCCCAACACTTTGGGAGAGAGGTGAGAGGATTACCTGAACCCAGGGGTTCAAGACGAACTTGGGCAACTTGGTGAGACCTCATCTCTACAATAAAATTAAAAATAATTAGCCAGGCATGGTGTTATATGCCTGTGGTTCCAGTTACTTGGAAGGTTGAGGGAGAAGAATAGCCTGAGCCCAGCAAGTCGAGGCTGTGGTGACCGTGAGCATGCCACTGCACTACAGCCTGGGTGACAGGGTGAGACTCTGAAAAAAAAAAAAAAAGAACAGCCACAAGAAAGGCATTTTCTGGGGCTCTGCTCAGTGAGGCAGATTCTCAGGGAAAAGGAAGCCTTGCTCTAAGCCACAGTCAGTGGTGATGCCGGTTCTGGTCGGGATCAGGACTCACGGACACGCAGCAGAAGGGGAAGGGAAAAGACAAAGAGAGGGTACAGGCAGGGCCGGGGCCAGATCTGTGGGATCCCCAAGCAGACGGGATGGCTGCATCGTGGTGGGCTGGGAACCTGAGAAAGGTGAGTCTCTGAGACACTGGGAGTCATTAGATAGGCAGAAACAGGAATGGCGTTCCAGGTGAAGGGAACAGCAGATGCAAAACCCAACACAGGTGAAGAGCCGGCTGTGACTGGGGCTGGCAGGCTTGGCAGCAGCATTGGTGGTACAACTGGGCTGGTGGGCAGAGGCCAAGTAGGCCCTGGACATCAGCTCAGCTGGTTGTTTCTTGTCCCAAGCAGGGTGTGGGCATGGGTTTGCATTTCATGAGACCAGCGGGCCTAGAGGCAGGGAGGAGGGACACTGGACTCAGGAGCAATGGAGGAGGTGGTATTCTATTTCCATTTCAGCTGTTTCCTTCTTCTGTCAGACTGTACTGCACAGAGGGTACCCCGGAGTCTGAGCTGTGTGGAGCCTCAGGAGGGTGCGGCACCAGCTGTGGTGTGGGGAGGATGGGAGTGTCCTGGCAGGGTGGAGGTCATCCTGCTCCATACTGATGGGCCCAGAAGCCCAGAGAGCAGACCATGGGGCCTAATCCTGCCCACATATGGAGAGGGTCCTGCGTCAACCTGTGGTCTAGACTCGGCTCCATCCTCTGGAGGCAGCCTGTGGAGGCCACCAGGTACCCAGGTGTTCTGAGGACAGGGATCTGCCCTAGCCCCAGCACAAATGACCTCTGAAACTCCCAGTGGGGAAGAGGGAGAAATGGCCAGAGGTCTCCCCAGTGCCACATGGACTCCCTGATCTGTGCCCTGGAATCACAGTGACTGGGGCCAGCTCTGCTCCCTCCCATCCTCCATGATGCTCCTGCAGCCCTGGCCTGGCTTCTCCTACCTGGGCCAGCATCACCTGCGTGGCTCCCACATCCAGCCCCTCTGGCTCCCTGTCTGGGATCACTGAGCTGTCACCTCTCCACCTTTGCAGGAGCAGGGAGGCAGGCCCTCCTCTGGGTTCTCCCCCATCTCCTACTTCTACCCAATCCCTGGCACGTCAGTGCCACATCCTAAATGTTTCCTTGCCTAATCAAGTCTGTCTCTTGTTCAGGCATCTGCCATGGTGTCCTGCAGCTCGGGGAAAACCCAGAAGCCACAGGTTGGCAGTGACTGGAGACTGGCTTGTTCCCTGTGGTCCCTCAAGGCTGCCTTATCTCCATCTCTCGTGGGCACACTCGGGCTCAGCTCACCCCATCCCAGCTCAAGTTGATGCCCTCACACTGCCCATGGACACAGCCACATCCTCTGGAGGCTGCTCAGACCCCCTGCCTCCCTCTGTTGGGGTGTCTTGCCTTTGATCCAAGACTGGGCTCAGGGCTCATCCTCAATGGGGTGGGGCCCTGAGGGTAGGACCATGCCCACCGATGACATGGAGCATGGAGGAGGGGAGGTGCACAAAGGTATTCATGACACACATTTGCAGACATGCACAGACATGAGTGCCCCTACACACACACACACACACACACACACACACACACACACACACACACACACACACACACACACAGGCCTGGCCACACATGGTCACATACGGGCACAGACAGTCACCCTTCACACACACAGACATATACACAGACATAAGTGCCCCTATACACACATACACAGACCCTGCCACATATGGGCACACACAGTCACCCTTCATACACACACATTCACAGACAGGCTTGAACAGACTGAGTGTCCCTATGCACATGTACACAGACATAGTCACATACAGGCACATACAATCACCTTTCACATACACACACACACAGACACACTTGCACAGACACGAGTGCCCCTACATACATGCACACAAAACTGGCCACACACGGCCACAGCCAGGCACACACAGTCACCCTTTGTAGACACACATGCACACACAGACACACAATTGCAGATACAAGTGCTCCTACACACACATACAGACCCAGCCACACACGAACACACACAGCCACCCTTCACACACACACACATACACACACACACTCATAGACATGCTTGCACAGACATGAGTGCCCCTACACACATGCACACAGACCAGGCTTCACAGTCACATATGGGCATACACAGTCACCCTTTGCAGAGACACACATGTGCGTGCACACACACGCAAGCACAGATGTGGTACAGATGCAGGCAGAGACTCTCAGGAACCATCAGCAAGAAACAGCACCAGACACTTGAGGGACAGGACTGGCAGACTTCAGTGTCAAGCCTCAACTCCAGCCCTGACTAAGGTGACTGAGGCTTTTCAAGGGAGAACAGAAAGGGAGCAACGAGGGGCTGTGGGGAAGTGAAAAACGGGGAACAGAAAAGGGGGTTGGAAGAAGCAGAAAATCACAAGAGAGGTAAACAAAGTTCTGAAAATGGCTTGGCAGTGTGGCTTGGATAGAATGCACACTCTTTCTATGTTGGCAGAATTTCGTTTTCTTGAGCAAAGACTCAGCCCAGGGCTGGGGTCACCTTTAGGGACAGGGCTCATGTGGCCAAAGCCAGGCTGAGGTTTGCAAGAGACTCTCAGCACAGCTTTCTGCAGGTCCCTGTGCCGCATGAGTCCACACTTTATGATACTCAGACACACATGCACGTGGGGACCAGTCATCCTGCATCCCATAGCGCTCCCTTCCCGCCTGGCCTGGCTACTCTGGAGTCCCTGTGGCCTGCATGGGTTTCTAGGCTGGACAGAGCCTGCATGGGTTTCTAGGCTGGACAGAGCCAAGAGTACTCTGCACCTCCACATTCTTAAATTGAAAATGGGCATCTTGGCAGCGATAGACTCTGAGAGGCTGACTCCCAACACCAGAACCCAGAGGAGGGGGTTTTCTTATGGCTTGGCTTTGCATCTTTTCCTTTTTAAAAAATAAACTTTAAGAGCCGGGCTTGGTGGCTCAGCCTGTAATCCCGCGCCTTTGGGTGGCTGAGGTGAGTGAATTGCCTGAGCCTGCGGGTTCGAGACCCGCCTGGGCAGGCGAGAC
>NW_007248444.1:438942-439903 GCF_000164805.1 Carlito syrichta
GACCGGGAGCGGCCACTGCACTCCAGTCTGGGCAACAAAGTGAGACACCAACTCAAAAAAATAACAACAAAAAATTAGCCAGGCGTGGTAGTTCATGCCTGTAGTTCTGGCTACTTGGAAGGCTGAGGCGGAAGGATTGCCTGAGCCCAGCAGGTTGATGCTGGGGTGGCCGTGAGCATGCCACTACACTCCAGTCCGGGCAAAGGAGTGAGACTCCAACAACAACACAAACTTTATTTTTGAATAATTTTAGATCTCAAAAAAGTTGCCATGTTGCAAGACATAGAGAGCTCCTGGGTACCCCCACTCGGTTTCAGCTTCTCCTAATGTTAACTATCTTGTGTCGTTATCGACTCTAAGAAACCCACATGGGTATGTTTCTCCCAACTGCAGGTCAGACTTTATTTGGATTTCATCAAAGCCAGGCGTGATGGCGTGAGCCTGTAATTGCAGCAACTTGGGAGGCTGAGAAGGGAGGATCGCCCGAACCCATGAGTTTGCCAGTTTTCCCATTAATGGCCTCTTCTGTTCCAGGTCCCATCCAGGGCACCATAGTGCTGTAGTGTCCCCTTAGGTTCTGTCTGTGGCAATTTCTCAGACTTTCCTTGCTTTTCATGACCTCAACAGTTTGGAGGATCACTGACCAGGTGTCTTATAGAAGGCCTCTCCATTTGGGTTTTCTGCTGCACTTTCTCATGATGAGACAGAGGTTATGAGTTTTAGGGAAGAGTTTTATAGGGTGAGGTGCCTTTCTTTTCACATCCTATCAGGGGCCTGACATCCACATGATCACCTGGGGATGCTCACCTGGGTTACTTGGTCAAGGTAGAGCCTCTCCTCTCTCTCCTCTGTCGAGTTCTTCTCTTTCCTTTCCTTTTTTTTTTTTTGAGTTGGAGTCTCACTCTGTCTCCCAGACTGGAGTGCAGTGGCCGCTCCCGGCCTCTGCAGCCTCGACCTGCTG
>NW_007248444.1:440041-445534 GCF_000164805.1 Carlito syrichta
AATTTTTTGATTTATTGTAGAGATAAGGTCTCACCAAGTTGCCCAGGCGGGTCTCGAATCTCGCGGGCTCAGGCATCCACTCACCTCAGCCTTCCAAGGTGCGGGATTACAGGCTGAGCCACCAAGCCCGGCTTCCTTTTCTTGACTCTATTTTTTTTTTGAGTTGGAGTCTCACTCTTTCATCCAGGCTGGAGTGCAGTGGCACGCTCACGGCCACTGCAGGCTCGACCTACTGGGCTCAAGTGACCCTTCTGCCTCAGCTTTCCAAGTAGCTGGGACTACAGGTGTATACCTCCATGCCTGGCTGATTTTTTTAAATTTATTGTGGAGACAAGGTCTCACCAAGTTGCCCAGGCTGGTCATGAACCCATGGCTTAGGCAATCCTCTCGCCTCCACCTCCCACAGTGCTGGATAACAGGCATGAGTCACCGCACCTGGCTTATTAAATTTTTTTAAGGCCGGGCACAGTGGCTCATTCCTATAATCCCAGTACTTTGGGAGGCCAAGGTGAGAGGATTGCCTGAGCCCATGGGTTCAAGACCAGCCTGGGCAACTTGGTGAGACTTCATCTCGACAATAAATCAAAAAATTAGTCGGGCATGGTGGTGCGTGTCTGTAGTTCCAGCTACTTGGAAGGCTGATGCAGAAGGATCACCTGAGCCCAGCAGGTCAAGGCTGTAGTGGCTGTGAGCGTGCCACTGCCCTCCAACCTGGGTGACAGAGTGAGATGCCTACTCAAAAAAAAAAATTTTTTTTTAGGAGACAGGGTCTCACTCTGTCACCCATGCTGGAGTGCAGTGGCACCATCATAGCTCATTGCAGCCTCGACCTCCTGGCCTCGAGTGATCCTCCCATCTCAACCTCCCAAAGCGTCCTGGCTCTGTTCTTTAGAATGGAGTTCCTAAGCCCAGTCCACATTCGAGGTATGTGTGGGGGGTTAATCTCTGCTTCCTGGAATCTGCAGATCTTATTTGAAATTTTCTATGGAAGGTTTGTCTCCTCCCTGCTCTGAATTGTTCTTCATTTTGTGTCTGCATGTGCTGTACGTTAGGTTATTACCCAGCACCCTGGTCCCGCTGCTCACATGGTGCCAACTCTGGCCATCCTTTCCGCTGGCCCCCCTGTGCTGTCCTGGCCCTGCTACTCTGTGTCCTTCCACAACTTCTGGTGCTCATCTTGCCCTGCATCAGTATTAGCCCTTTCTCTAAGAGGCTCTACTCACAGCTTCTATTTATCATCAGAAATGCTCTTGTGTATTTATTTGTTGATCTGTTCATTGACCCACTCCTCCCAGGATATGAGGGACTTCACTTGTCCTAGCACATGGCAGGTTCCAGGTGTTCGTGAGTGTTGCCCTGTGAGTGAGTGAGGTTGAGGCAACTGGCTGGAATGTGCCCACCAAGAGGACCCCAGAAGAGCCCTCTGGCAGGAGGGGAGGGGCCTGACTCCCTGGTGGAAGGATGGAGGCCTCGGAGGCATCACCCCTCTCTTTTCTCCCCTTCCCAGGCCCGGGCACAGGCTAGTCCTTCCTTTCTGTTGCCCACACTTTGGGAGAGCCCCAAAGTAGCAGGTGCTCAGAAATATGTCCCATCCCATTCTTCCTCCCAGGCCAGTCTGACAGGCTGATGAGGCTCCCTGGGCCCGCCCCATCATGTCCCAGCCTAGATGCCTGCTGCCTGACTGCAGGTCCCCGAGGGGACGCCAGAGAGAGCCAGGTGTCCCTTTCGCTTGTATGGCTATCTGTAGAGCCATCACCAGCCTCTGCAATGCGAGCCCTTGGAGGCTGCGGCCCCTGGGGAGCAGCTGTGTCCCTTCAGCTGGGACTGAGGCCCAGGCCCCCTTGCCTGAACAGTGCTGACTAGCTTGTCCGAGCCTGGGATGGAATTACAGCCACGGGCCTGCACCTGCGAGGGGCAGCAGTGCCTTCCCCTAGGCCCGGCCAGCCATCTCCAGGGCACCAGCTCCATGCCCAAGCCCTGAGTCTAGTGGACTGGGGGAAGGATGGGCTGTGGGGGCTCCCATGTGGGGGCTTCCCAGAGACCACTGGGACTACAGGGAGGCAGTCTATCAGGAGGGAAGGGGCAGCAAGGTCAGGGCTGGGACCCAGAAAGGTCGCCAGAGGTCAGATCATAAAGCGACGTGGGCTGGTGGGAGCTGGGCTAGCCTAGGACAGTTGAGGCCCAGGTGCTGGCCCCCTCGGGCTGTGCAAGGCAAGTGGGCACCTGGAAAGAAATCTGGTATGTAGGGGGCCAGTACTCTCCTGGCTGTGGCTGGCTGGGTCCTCCCAGGGTCTGTGGTTGGCCTGGCTGTTCACAGACCCTCAGAGGAAAGGCCTTCCACCCTACCCCACAGTCCCAGGGGCCAACTCAGTGCAGGCCCTGGCTGCCTTCCCACTCCTGGGCTGGGCCTGGTGTGGCAGCTGGCACAAGGACAGGCTGCCCTGCCCTCTCCTCCCCTGCTCTGCTCACTCTCTCCCTACCCCTCCCGTCTACTGGCCCCATCCCTTCACCCACTTGCTGCCCCTGCTTTTCGGCTCAGGGCTTCAGTACCTTCCCACCCCCGCACCCTGTAGGCAGCAGGTGTGACCTGGCTTCTGTCCTGTGGGAAGGTCTGGAATGCAGAGCCCTGGTGCCTGGCCTGGGAGTGGTGGTGGGAGCTGGGGCTCAGGAAGGAAGGGGGCTGGCAGTTGGCAGTGGCATTTTGGAAGGACGATTGGGGGTGAGCAAAAGCTTGGAATGGAGACTGGTCGACAGTTGGCCGTGGCAGCTGGAGCGGCAGTTGGGGCTTGGCAGGGGCACAGGCCCGGAGGACGGTTGGGGTGGGGCAGCCGTGGGGTTGGCAGGTAGCCCCTGGCCTAGCAACAGCTATGGAGGGTGGTCTCAGGGAGGCCGGGCAGGAGGACAGGGCCAGCTGGCACTGGACCTGGCCGGGCTGTGACCAGGAGGAAGCCCACCTCCCTCCAGCGGCAGTGAGGTGGCCTCCCCCAGCCCATGGGTGGGTCTGCAGCCCATCGGCCTCCATCCCCTGCAAGACTCAGGATGACGTGCAGTGGGCGGCGCCCTGGACAGCCCAGCATCCTCGGCCGGCATGGGCCTCTCTCCCTGCCCTGCCCTCTGCCTCTCTCTGTCTGGGCTTCCAGCAGAGGCCTGGCGAGGGCAGGGACAGGTTCTGGGCAGTTCCCTGGGAGGGGGCAGGACTCTCAGGGCTGTTGCCATGGGGACGACTGAACAACACCACTGGCTGGTGAATAAACAGGCAGGTTCCCTGACCAGTGACTGAGACAAAGACAGCCATAGAAAACCCAGCTGGGGGTGGATAAGGAAAGGCTGCCTCCGGGAGGGTGGGGGTGGTGGAGAAGGCCCTGCAAGATGGGGGCTGCCCAGGTGGACAGGGAGGGTTTGTTGTTCCTCTGAGCTCTCCTCCTGGAAGCTCCACCCAGTACATCTTTTACAAGAGCAGACCGTATGGATGAGGCAGGGCCCTTCTCCCTTGGTGGTGTCAGAGCACCTGGCACCAGCTCTTCTGCCCCCAGAAGCTGCATAGTGGGTGGAGGGTAAGCAGCCAGTGAGTAGTGCATGTGGTGCAGGGGTCTGTGAGCACAAGTTTGCAGGGAGGCTGTAGGTATGAGGATGTGCCTGGACCCTTCCAGGCCTGCTAACCACAGGGTCTCATGTGTGGCTCCAGTTGAGTTGTCCCAGGTCCCTGGGGTCTACAGGCATTTTCTGAGAAGCTGCAATCAGCCAGCTGTTATCACCCGGCCTCTGCCTCTTGGCCCTGAGCACCCATGGCTCCCCAGAGTTCCTGTCTTATTGCCACTCACACCCTCACAGGACTGGGGTCCCTTGGATGGGCTCCAGCCACGCTCACCCAGGTGGCTAAGGTGACTTTCTGGAGTGGCTGCATCACACGGGACAGACGAGTGTGCCTTGTAGAGCCTGGCCTTCAGTCCAGTCATGTGTCCTGTGTCCTGTGTGTGCACTGATGAGGTTAGGGCCATGTCCGGTTCACCACAGCTCCCTTAGGCTGCACTTGCTGGACCCTGGCCCTGGATGCTGGGATGCTCTGGTCAGAGGCTGCTGAGGCCAATCCCCTGTGCCCAGCCTCTCCTCTTTCCAGAGCGGTCTCGCAGTCGGCTGCTGGGTAGCAGATGACCCCTGGAGTGTCTGGCCAGGCCTCATGTATGGGACGGTGCATGTCCCCTGAACCAGAGGCCCAGGAACCCTGGGAGAGGAGGCACTGTGACCCAGCCTGGCATTTGCCTGTCTCATGTCTAATCTAGCAGTGGCTCAGCAGACACTGAACACTAATAAAGGTAGGACTCTGGGGTCATGGAGCCAGCACCTATGTCAGAGCAGACACATAGAGATGGGGGTCCAGCTGCATGATCCTCTTCTTTCCCCTGTTTCTCCTGAGCGGTCCCAGACACTACTATTTTATTTTATTTTATGGTAAAGGAGTGTATTAACTCTTAGAACAACTACCATCTGGAGGTGGGATGGGCTTCAGGCACAGCTTAATCAGGGCTCTCTTATGCTCTTATGCTTGGGAGTGCTTGGCTCTGCCTTGATGTATTGGCTGCATCTGCAGGCTATCTGACCTTCTGTTGGTTCTGGGAGCAGAAAAGACAGGAGTCTTGGTCTCTAATTGTTGGCGACATTGCTGGGGGCGCAGGAGTGGATGAGAGAGGTCCCAGGGCCCCTTCTGCCTTGGCTCATTCTAGAACTCAGCAAGAGTTTCTGCCAAGATGTGCAGCCCAGTCTGGCAGGTGGGGTGCGCGTTGGTAGTGGTGAGGTGAGGTTTGGTTCTCATGGCGAGGCCTTCCAGGTAGTGGCTGGGGACCATAGTGTGCTCTGGCGGGTGTGGACAGTGGGCATAGCACCCAGTCACCACTACTCTCCTTGGAGGGTGCCTGGGGAGGTCTGGTGGGGGGAGGGGGGAGGTGGGAGAGCAGACAGGCTCCCTCTGAGGAAGGAGGAGAGCTCCCCAGGAGGCCCCTGGGGGGCAGGCATCAGGGCTCCTGTCTCTCCATCCTCCTTTCCTCCGTGGGTTACAGCTGGGCTCCAGGTAGGCAGGGGACTTCTGCAGACAGTGCTCTCTGTTCCCTCAGAGGCAGGAGGCACTGACCGCCAGACCCTCCCTGAGCCTAGAGAGTGGCCGTGCTCAGCCCTCACCTCCCCAAGGCGGGTTGTTTCAGAACAGGGGGTGTGGACTACAGGGCTCCCCAAAAGAAAGGTGTTGGGTGGAGGTTCCTAGGCCGGCAGTGCCAGCCCCCGAGGTGGGGAGGAGAGGGGTGGGGGCGCCTGCATAGCGTCTCCAGGCGCCGGCGGCAGTAAGGGAGTGTCCGAGGCTTTCATCCGGCTGCCAGACCTCGGCTCGCCCTTGAGCACTCATGAATTCCCCGGGCCTGCCCTCCCACCGCCGCGGTGAATGCCTCCTCACACATCCTGAACGCACCCACGAGGCCCGCCGCCTCCCACCTCCCCAGGAATTCC
>NW_007248444.1:445554-446184 GCF_000164805.1 Carlito syrichta
GAAGAGAAGTGCTGGGCCGGGGAGCCCCATCCCGGGCAGCACGACTCGCGATTGCAGCCCGGGGATGGGGCAGGGCCCGGGTCGCTCGCTTCCCGCCCCTTCCCGGGACCCTGCACCCCTGCAAGGTAGATGACACGATTGGGAAGGACCCGTGCGCGGCCGCCGATGCTCCCAGTTAGACAGACCCAAGCCCCAGCGGCGAGCACCGCCACACATGGCTCGCGCCCCAAGGTGCGCCCATCCCTGGGTGCGCCAAGGTCCCCCGACGGTGGGGCGCGCCCCGGGCGGCCTTGGCATCGCCTTCGCGCGACGCACCAAGCGGCCCGCGGAGCCGCCTGGCGTGCGGGGAAGTCGCGAAGTTTGCGAGACGCGCACAGCGCGACGGCGCGTCAGGGCGCGGGGACAGCCTGTGACCCGGGACCCGCCCGCCCCCGAGAAACAGGAGCGCGGGCCACGCCGGGGTGCGCAGTCGGAAAGGGGCTGCGGAGCCCCGCCCCGGCCCGTTTCTCATGTCTGATGGTCTCCGGGCCGCTCGACACCCGCGGGGAATGGGTGCCCGGCCCAGGGCCGCGCCGCCCCAGCCCCCAGCCAGCCCAGGGGAGGGGGCTTCCCACAATGCCCAGCGAGCTC
>NW_007248444.1:447277-454347 GCF_000164805.1 Carlito syrichta
GGGGTCCGCGGCGGCCGCGTCTTTGTTTCTCCGTAAATAGACACGTCAGTTTCCCAGGGCAGCGGGAATCGGCGTCTGACAACTCCATCCCGATGGCAAAGGGGGAGTTCCTGCGCCTGGGGGGCTCTGGCTAGTCGGGGCTCCCCGGTCCTGCCGACACCTTCCCGACTCGCGGGTTCAGCGAGCCACACACAATAGGGCCGGATCGAGGGGCCTGGGCACACGCCACACAGGCGAGGAAGGGATATTTTCTGACACCGAAGAAATATAAACAAAAGAAAGTTTAAGGTTCGCGGTGAATTCCCTCCCGCTGTCGGAGCCAGCCGCAATCCCAGCTCTGCGTTTGGCAGGGTTACAGTGGCAAGATCGTTATCAGCATTGTTTAAAGAAATGCTAATTAGGAAACGTGTTAGCGAACGGCCCTGCGCGGACACCTGTGAGCGAGTCCCAGGTGCTTTTGACAGCATCGGTTGTGGCATCTTCCCGTGTGGGGCGCACGCTGTGAATGCGCCTCTGTCGCTGCCCTACAGTGCCGGTGCAGGGCAGTGTTTCCACTCTACCAGAGTGGAAAATAGTTTGCTCACCAAAAGGAAATCTGTGGAAAGGCTTTTCACACGGATGGTGAAGCAGACAGTGATGTCTTATCGTAGCAGAATCCCTTCCTTGGCTTATTTTATAATGGTGTGGCATATTTTGAATGGGAAACATTGGGCACCCATTCTTGCCACTGCAGGAGGGACTCTGGGAACGGTGAGGAGGAACTGGCATACTGAGTAGGAACTGGCACACTGACCCTTAAGAAGCTAGTCGTTACTTTCGTATCCTTCACTGAAGGGAGGAGGGGTGGAAAGTTGCTATGACGTTTCTCTTTAGAGTGGAAGCACCCACTTTGTGGTGCTTATAAATCCCAAACTCAGACTTGCCTTCTGGCCAACCTGGGGACAGCATTGAATTAAGCCTCTCACTGACATTATCCTGGATGCAAGGATTTTTGTCTTGCTTGGATGAGATAATTTCTGTTCGTGTGAACGTAAGTTGATCCCAGGTTCAGACCTTTCCCTGTGTTCAGGGTGGTCACCTGCAGGGCCAGCCACTTGGACAGCTGTCCCATTTCAGGTGTGCCAGGTCATCCTCACCCACTGTGTGGGAGATGTCCCCTGCCCCTCGGTCCTGGGAGTTGTGAGGTAGATAGTGGGAAACAGCGAAGTTGTTCTGAGGATTTCGAGAGAAGGCCCCGGAGTGTGGACACGGTCATGGATGCTGTGTTATTTACAAACATTGTTAAAACAAATTAAATCTTGACAGAGTGAACTTTCCAATGCTGTTCTTATGTGGAGTTTTTCAAATTAAGGGAAATTGGGGCACTCTGTCCCTGCGGTGTGTGTTTCTGGGACAGTTGTATGGCTCCTGCTCTGTTCTCAAGCAGAGGACTTTGACCAGCTTGGGAGAGCTGAGGAGACCCATTTAGTGCTTGTGTTCAGACGGCAGCACACACCCATGAACTTGAGCCTGTGCCTCGTGTTGCCTTACTTCTGTGCTGAGGCTTCTTCTCCACTGCTGAGTTGAGGTGGGAGGAGAGTTCTGGAAACCACGGCTCCCTCAGTCCCACACTCGGTGGCCCAGCCTCTGCCTCACTCCCTCCCAAGTCTCGTTCTCATAAAAATGTAGGCGTTTTCTTCTGCTCAGACAACATGTTTTACCTGAGTCTCTTGAGTGATCTTGAGTGGTGGTAGATTAAGAATTTCCCCATGTCTTTTCTGATTTTTCTAGAGGTTAAAAAAAGAATTCCCCTGTGAATCTGTCCCTTCTCCTGGGGGAAAAAAGATTCTTCTTGTTACTACAAGTTTGCTTGAATGACCTGATGCCTAGGAATAAATGGATGATTAAAAATCTCTATTAAGGCCACATGACTTATTTCAGGCTTTCAAATATGCCATCTTGTCCTGCTCACGGTTCTCCTGTCCTCAGCTGGGGTTCTGGCTTTGGCGTGGCCAGTTCTGGCCATGAGCTTGTGCAGAGCACTGGGGTCCTGGGCCTGGGGTCAATGGGTTTCTCCTTCTCTGTCATTCTTTCTTAGACATGTTGAGTGTACAGACTCAGGTTTGGTGTTCCAGCTTGCCAGTGGTGGCAGGTGTGCCCTGTGGTATTGTTTGCAGATTGAAAAGAGAAAGAATCTTTTTTAACAAATGAAAAAGTTGCTCTATTGAAAGATAAAAACAAGCGAAACCTGTCAAATTTGGACTGAATATGATTTATGCAAAGTCTTCTGTTGATTAGTTGAGTATCAGTAATTTTTAAATCTAAATCTAACTCTAATTTAGATTTAAAAATTACTAAGCACTTTAAGCATCATTATTTGAATTAAAAATTGCCACCCTAGGTATTTTATAATAGAAAGTTGAGGATCTTTAGTGTATTTTTCGAAAGCATTTACAGAGCTTTTGTGTTTTGACAGATGTGTTTTCTGAGTCATATTAAACAGACCTTTCAGAGTTTCCCATTCATGACTATTCTTTGGTGTTACTGAGGACCTGCTAGGGACTAGCATTTAGACCAGGTTGGGGACAAAGTTCCTGCAGAGGGGCCAGTGTTCTGTTGGGTTGGGGACACATAAGAGCCGCTGATGTGACTTGATGGGGTGACAAGGCTGGTGAGTGGCAGCACCGAGAGCTTGGAGGAGGACATATAGACCACTGCAGGGAGGGACACCAGGTTTACCGATGACTTGAGGGGAAGTGAGTCCACTCAGACCCTGCCCCAGCATGGGCCCCAGTGCTGGGTCGCTAGCTACCCAGAGAGAATCGTATTCTCGCCTCTACTTTTTGGAGTGTATGTTGCTGGTGGAGAGCAGGGCAGTGTCCAAGGAGGCTTGTGGGTACTGTGGGGGTTGGTGTGAGGGTTGAGGTTCAGGGGCTCCTTCCCAGGCTGTGTCAGTCCATGTAGCTCCTTCCTGAGTACACTGGTGGTCTTCTTGGAAAAGTCACTGTCATTGCTCCTTCATGCACCCTGGTATGCCCAGGCTCCTCCCCCTGCTCTCCCTATTGCATCCCTGACTTACTAATGTCTCCATCATCTTCAGTTGCCTGCAGAATGGAAAAGATGCATGCGTGTGAATGATTGATTTTAGAATGTCTTCATTTTCATAAAGGCTGGACAGCAGCTGGGGACAGTGGCTCACGCCTGTAATCCCAGCACTTTGGGAGACCGAGGTGGGAGGATTGCTTGAGCCCAGGAGTTCAAGACCAGCCTAGGCAACATAGTGAGACCTCATCTCTACAAAAAATAAAAATAAAAAAATAACTGGGGGTGGTGGCATGCACCTGTAGTCCCAGCTACTTGAGAGCCCGAGGCAGGAGGATTGCCTGAGCTCAGGAGGTCGAGGCTGCAGTGAACTGAGATTGTGCCACTGCACTTGAACCTGGGTGACAGAGTGAGACCCTGACTCAAAAACAAAAACAAACAAAACCCCCACAAAAACCCAAAGATGGACAGCACCGCTGCCTGCATGAGACATGGCGCTTTCTTGGTGTTTGCAAGATATTTTCATTTCCTGAATCACATCAGCTCTCTTCCTGACTGCTCTGAAGAAGATGAGTGGGGAAACCTCCCACTTAGCTGTCATGTCCTGTGCACAGGGGACCTATAGGAGAGGTGGAGAAAGGTACCTCTTTCCGGGCCTGTGCAGAGGGTTTTAGAACCTTAGGAACTGAGGGCTGCCTCTGTGAGAAGGGTGACACATTGGTAGCGCAGCCCGTGGGGTCATAGCATGGCCACCAGGTAGATGGAGGGCTGATGTATCTGCAGGGTTATGGAGAACAGAACAGCGACTCTCAACTGGGCAGAAGAACAGACGCTGTCCACACTGAGCATCTACCTGTCTGCATTGCTGACACACTGCTTTCCCGACTGACTTCCAGGAAACAGTCCCACAAAAAGTGACAGAGATTGGATGTTTCTTTGAGTTACAGAGAAACTGTAGCTGGGGCTGTTGGTTTCTGGGCTGGGGAGGGCACGTCCAAACACATGAGCTTTCTAGAAACACACTCCTCAGTGCAGCCGGGCCACTCAGCAGAGGTGGGGAAGTGGAGTGAGGCCGTTCTGGGGAGGAGCAGCATGTGTGGTGGCAGAACCAGAACAGGATTATTTGCACAATGCATTGTGCTGCTGGGCAGAGGAGGGTTGGCCTAGCAAACAGATGAGTGAGGGGAGTCGATGATGGGACATAGTGGACACTGTGGTTGAAAATACCATCTCTCAGGGCATCGAGAAGAGCCGAGGGGAAAGTGACAAGTGTCCTTGGGCATGTGTGGCTTCAGTGGGGTCGTGACCACGGGGTTGTCCTCCAGACCCTATGGTGTTAGGAGATGAAGGGGGGAGCAGTGCAGGACGACCCCTCCCACGTGAATTTATCTGATATTTGCCTAAATTGAGACTTAAAAGAGGGTGTGGTCTGTGGTCTTTCTTGTCTTGGTGTAGCCCTAATAAAATAAAATGGATTTGTTTTGTGTGCCCCTCCCATCTCACTTATAGTATTTTTATTTCTATTTTTGAGTCAGAGTCTCACTCTGTCACCCAGGCTGGAATGCAGTGCCATGCTCATGGCTACCGCAGCCTCAGCCTGCTAGGCTCAGGTGATCCTTCAGCCTCAGCCTTCCAAGTAGCTGGAACCACAGATGTGTACCACCACACCTGGCTAATTTATTGATTTATTGTAGAGACGAGGTCTTGCCAAGTTGCCCAGGCTGGTCTCAAACCCCTGAGCTCAGGCAGTTCTCTCACCTCTGCCTCCCAAAGTGCTGGGATGACAGGCCTGAGCCACCGCACCTGGCCCCATTTAAAGTACTGTAGCATGTGAATGGCAGGACCATTTTCTTTAGAAGGTTCAAAGCTAACATAGGAACTGTTACCACAGCTCACTGCAACTTCAAACTCCGGGGCTCAGGTAATCCTGTCTCAACCTCTCATGTAGCTAGGACTACAGGTGATGCCATACCCAGCTAATTTTTAAAATTTTTTGTAGAGACAGGGTCTTGTCGTATTGTCCAGGCTGGCCTCAATCTCCTGGGCTCAAGTGATCCTCCTGTCAGGACCTCCCAAAGTCTTGTGGGGAGCCCATTCCTTGTTTCACATCTCCTCTTAAAAACAGGAAATGAAGCCATCCTGCAGACCATGTCCACACAAAGCTCTGAGAGGACAGAGGTCCGGAAGGGAATTAGGCAGAGGAAGACTTGGAAGACAGAAATGAAAGTGGTTGTTCTGGGAGTTGGTGCTGCAGTTGCAGTGTCTCAGTGGGTCATCTTTTGGTTGTCATCTAGAATTCCAAGACTCACCTCAGGGTCCACTCCCTTACATGTCACGCTAGTCAGAATGGACTGTATCCCCTCCCTGTATGCGTACCTGATGGCAGGTGCCATTCTGTCTCTCCTAAACAGCCGCATTGACTCAATGGTTCATCTTCTAGTGGACACATCTTCAAATCCAGGGATGGGAGGGCCAGGGAGCAGTTAATCTAGGGTGGGGCTGAGCCCACCTTGGTGGCCAGTCGGAGCACCTGTCACGCTTAGAGTACAACAGGTCTTCCGTGGTCCTCTTGAGCCCAAGAGCCCCCAAATCCCACAGCCCGGTTTTGTGTGTGTATACATGTCAGCTCTGGGGAATTTCCAAAGCTTTCTTTTTAAAATTTTTTAAATTAAAAAAAAATTTTGTTAAGAGAGAGGGTCTGGCTTTGTTGCCCAGGCTGTAGTATAGTGGCACGATCACAGCTCACAGTAGCCTTGAACTCCAGGGTTCACGCAGTCCTCCCACCTCAGCCTCCCATATACCTTGAACTATAGGTGCCACCATACCCAGCTAATTTTTTTATTTTTTGTAAAGCGAGGTCTCGCCATGTTGCCCAGGCTGGTCTTGATCTCCTGGGCTCAAGTGGTCTTCCTGCCGCGGCCTTTCCAAAGTGTTGGAATTACAGTCGTGAGTAACTGCACCCAGTCATTTCCAGAACTTTCAACACATTCTCATTTGGAGCCTGACACCCCAAAAAGGTTAGGTCCCATTGGTGAATGAATGTTTTGGGGGGTTCTTTGAGAGCAGTCAAACTTAGGAAGGTTGAACTTGTGCTCTGTTGTGTGTTCCTTGCTCTCATGGCTGCCCCCAAACCCATGGAACTACTCTGAGTGCAGCTATGCCAGCTGGTGTTGCATGTTCCATGCTTTCTGCCTGTCCCAGGTATGTGTGTTGGTTCCACTTGCTCATTGCTTCCTTCATCAGTTTCCGGAATGTCAGTCATAAGAATTCACTGTTGAGTAAAAGTGCAGTGGTGACTTTTCCTGAAAGAACTTTCCTGGATAAGGGGTAAAGGTGTACGTCCTTGCAGTGTGCCTAGTGAGTCTGGGGCTTCCTGGCTAAAAAGGGCTTGTGGTGGGCTGTGGGGGGAGAGGGACTTGTGCTCTGGAATGGTTGGTGATGTTACAAAAGGGCTGTTTTCTGTGATTTGAAATAATAATCACTGACCATATGTTCATTTTTAATGTTTGATTTTTGGAGGGAAACTGAGGGAGTTGGGTTAGTTAAAACCACACAGATGCTTATTAAACAATAGCTAATGTTCTTGGCCAAAGTGAATGAAACATTTTAGGTGAATGTCACTGTTTGTAGTTCCTTAAGTATTTCTGTTTAGCATTATATTATTGAAAATGTAAGCTAGGCGTGGTAGCACGCATCTGTAGTTCTGGCTACTTGGAAGACTGAGGCTGAAGGATCACAGGAGCCCAGCAGGTCAAGGCTGTGGTAGCTGTGAGTGTGCCATTGCACTCCAGCCTGGGTGACAGAGTGAGACTCCAACTAAAAAAAAAGAAAAGAAAAGAAAAGAAAATGTCCCATGACTGATCCATTGCCTGCCTGTAGTCCCAGCTACTTAGCAGACTGAGGCGGGAGGATTACTTGAACCCAGGAGTTCAAGGCCAACCTGGGCAACATAGTAAGACTCTGTCCCTAAAATATAAAAATAAAAAAAAATTTTTTTTTGTGAGTTGGAGTCTCACTCTGTCGCCCAGACTGGAGTGCAGTGGCCGCTC
>NW_007248444.1:454524-475546 GCF_000164805.1 Carlito syrichta
AACCCGCGGGCTCAGGCAATCCACTCACCTCGGCCTCCCAAAGCACGGGATTACAGGCTGAGTCACCGAGCCTGGCCAAAAAAATAAAAATTTTTAAAAAGTGTGCCTGTTTGCTATCTGTCATCTCTTTTGCTTTCTCTTTTTGATTTTACGTGGGTCACTCCATGCATTGAAAATTTGGATGTTTTTCCATGAGGAAATGATTGTTTTCCATTGTCTGTGGTTATGTAGAAACACACCTACGCTATTTCATTGCTTTTATTGTAGTTGTATGAAGACTTTTGTTCTTTAATGTCAGGGTGTTTTGAATAACTTCTCAGAGGTCATTAGCAGACACCACTTGACTGGGGCGGTAGAACACGTGTCCCATGACCGATCCATTGGGCAGCTGAACAGCATAGTTGTCTGGGTTTGTTTAGACTGTCCCTACTGTTTTTCCCATGTGTTGGCAGAAAGAGAAAGGTGTCAAGAGGGGACACTCACTCTGGCATCTTTCAGTTATGTAACTTTCACAGGTGCTCACGGAATTTGACTGACTGATGCCGTAACATTTGAGGGGTTGTAAAGTGACCTGTTAAAACCTTCTCTCCTGCTGCTCTGGCCTCTTGGTCATTGTTGTTTCTGCTTTTTTCAGTGTGGGAAGGTCTCAGGAGAAGTCAGGTTGAAAGGTTCCAACATGTTATGTTTTGAGTGTCTGAGGCAAGGCCCTCACCTGGAGCAGAGCCATGAGCACTTGCAGACGTGCTCCAGGTGTGCTGAAGGTGGGGTGGGGAAGGGTGGTACTGGAAGCACCCCTTAGCTCTGGGTGGGGATGGCTGGGACTCAGGATGTGCCTGGGAGAGCCCATGGGTGGGTGTTATGCTCTACCTGTGCACTCTTGGCGTTTGCTGATTTATATGGTCTCATTTTTACTTAAACTGACTTTTGCTTTGCTGTAAGAAGGAAGAGTATGCATGAATCATGAGTTTGATGTCGTGGTTGTGTTTTTCTTGATAATGCTGAAACTAACACACTTCTGGTAGGGTGCAGCCTTTTCCTGTGAGATGGCCAGAGCCATCCCTGCTGCTGGCCTGGCCCACCCCCAGGGGCTCTACCTGTGGTGTGGCCTGTGCTGCCTCTTTCCAAGGCCATGGCTGCCTTCCTCTCAAGCAGTCCATCTGGTGGGGATCATGACTGGACTCGGGTGCAGCCAAGGGGTTCTGGGTTCTTGGCTAAAAACAGCCAAGGTTTATTCGTTTGCAGTCTGGAGGCTGAAGTCCAGCATCAAGGTGTGACAGAGCCACACAGCCTACCACTGCTCTATGGAAGAGTCCTCCTGCCTCTCCAGCTTTAGGCATTTGGCAATTCCTGCATCCCTTGACTTATGGACATGTCAGCCTCTGCATCCATCCACTCCCTCCCTCCAGCCTCTGCTTCTCACCAGCCTCTCTTTCCCTCCAACCTCTCCCTCCCTCCAGCCTCTCCCTCCCTCTAGCCTCTCCCTCCCTCCAGCCTCAGCCTCCCTCCAGCCTCTGCCTCCAGCCTCTGCCGCCCTCCAGCCTCTGCCGCCCTCCAGCCTCTGCCTATGTGTGTGTCTGCATTCAAATTTTTTCCTTTTAATTTTTCAACGCATACTTGTCCTGTTGGTTGAGGGCCCACCATGATCCATCAAGAGTTCATCTTCACTTGGTTATATCTGTTAAGGCCCTGTTTCCAAATAAGATCACATGAGCAGGTACTGTGGATTAGAACTTCAGGACACAACTCAGTCCCTAAGGTCACATGTGTGGGTAACACAGGTTAGGACTTCAGGAGACACAACTCAGTCCCTAAGGTCACATGTGCAGGTAACATGGGTTAGGACTTTGGGCGACACAATTAAGCCCTAAAGTCACATGTGCAGGTAACACAGGTTAGGACTTCAGGATACACAATTCAACTCTAGGTCACATGTACAGGTTACATGGGTTCGGACTTCAGGACACACAATTCAAACCTAAGGTCACATGTGCAAGTAACACGGGCGAAGACTTCAGAACACACAACTCAGCCCCTAAGGTGACATGGATTAGGACTTCAGGGAACACAATTCAGCTCCTAAGGTTATGATGGCTGACTGCCGCCTCAGCTGTCAAACTCAGCAGCGTCAAGGATACGGCTGACGCTATGACAGGGGACAGCTAAGGTCACTTGTGCAGGTAACACAGGTGAGGGCCACAGGACACACAACTCAGCCCTAGGTCACTTGTGCAGATAACATGGGTTAGGATTTCAAGATACACAATTCAAATCTAAGGTCACATGTGCAGGTAACATGGGTTAGGACTTCAGGATGCACAAATCAACTTTAGGTCACATGTGCAGGTTACATGGGTTAGGAATTCAGGGGACACAATTCAGTCCCTAAGATCACATGTTCAGGTAACATGGGTTAGGACCTCAGGATGCACAATCCAACCCTAGGTCACATATGCAGATACATGGGTTAGGACTTCAGGACACACAATTTAACCCTATGTCACATGTGCAGGTAATGTGGGTTAAGATTTCAGGACACACAATTCAGCCCTAGGTCACATGTGCAGGTAACATGTGTTAAGACTTCGGGACACACATCTCAGCCTCTAAGGTCACATGTGTAGGTAACACGGGTTAGGACTTCACAACACAAGCCGGCCCCTAAGGTCACATGTGCAGGTGGCACAGTTTAGGACTTCAGGACACACAATTTAACCTAAGTCACATGCGCGGGTAACATGGGTTAGGACTTCAGGATACACAATTCAGCCCCTAAGGTTACATGTACAGTTAACACAGGTTAGGACTTAAGGACACACAATTCAACCCTAGGTCACATGTGCAGGTAACATGGGTTAGGGCTTCTGGGCCCACAACTCAGCCCAATACTGTGGGAGCTGTCATTTCTTGACAGGTCTTCCACACACATTTCTCATCCCAGTCCTTATTGAGGCTTCTCTGGGCATCACCAGCTGTCCCTTGTCATAGCGTCAGCCGTACCCTTGACACTGCTGAATTTGACAGCTGAGGTGGCAGTCAGCCATCATAACCAAAGTGTTGCCTAATGCACCCTGCCAGCATGCACACTGCCCACCCCTGTGGCAGAGGCTCCTAGCCTGGGCACACAGTGGCTCACAGGGCCTGTGCTGGGCAGGGGCCGTGAGAACACTGACAGAAGTGCCTTGAGTATCCCTCCCAGCGATGTGAACTTACAGCTGCCTAGGAGAGAAATAACACAGGGTGACGGGGGTGGGGGTGATAAGGGGATTAGGCACTTTTCCCCCCCGCCTATGCGGGAGTGCAGTGCCAGGATCATAGCTCCCTGCAGCTTCAATCTTCTGGGCTCAAGTGATCCTCCTGCCTCAGCGTCCTGAATAGTTAGAACTACAGGTATGCCACCATGCCCAGCTAATTTTTTAATTTTTGTAGAGATGAGGTCTTGCTGTGCTGCCCAGGCTAGTCTTGAACTCCTGGGCTCAAATGATCCTCCTGCCTCAGCCTCCCCTGTAGCTGGGAGTATAGGTGTGGGTCACCATGCTTGGCTAGGATCAGGCTCTCTTGGGTGAGATGGTGGAGGTGGAGCCAAGGGCGTCTGAGTGGGCAACTGAAGTATGGCAGCCGCTCCTGCCTCCCTGTCTGCAGCAGGATGTGGGGCCTTCCCCAGACACTCCTGCCTACCTTGCTCCTTGTACCTGTGCCCTCCTATCCTGCCAGATCGGACCTGGATCTTGGGCTTCTCTCTCCCTCAGTAGCCAGTGAGACCCAGCCCCTTTCGGACCAGAGCTTTATTGCTTCCAGTGAGGTCACTGGAGAAAGAAGGATAGCAGCAGGTGCAATGTAACCATCCCTATTTGGAAACACTTGATTTGTACTGCAGTGACCTGTGGGGTTGTAACATACCTGGTGCCATGGTGAAGCGGTGGGTTGGACTCTCCTTGTACTAAGGTAGCGCCACCAAGGCCAAGGGTGCCCCAAGGTGCCGCAGGGGCCATGGTGAGATGTGGAGATGGACTTGTTACCCACAGTCAGACCCCTGAGATCCAGGCTCACTGTAGCCCTTGGGGAGGGCCACCCCTGAATAACGGCCTCACCTGATGGAGGATGAGGCACCCCGCCACCGACTTGGACAGATTCAGTGGGGACAGGGCTGCCAGATGGGTACTAGGTCAGATACTCTGACAGTGTTTGCATTGTTTGATTACACATTTCCCCAATTTCGGGGAAAATTATGTTGTTCTCTTATAACCCAATTATGTTTTTAAAAATGTATTTTGGGGCTAGACACAGTGGCTCATACCTGTAATCTCAGCACTTTTGGAGGCCAGGGCAGGAGGGTCACTTGAGACCAGAAGTTTGAGACCAACCTGGGCAACATCATGAGATCCCAGTTCTAACTTATTTTGAAAGTTTCAAGTGTATGTATAATTAGAGTAAATGTCCCCATCACCCAGCTATAATAATTCCTGGTGGTCTCCCCTCTTGTTTTATTTATCTCCCTTGTTGTTTTTTCTGGAGTACCTTGAAGCACCTCTCAGGCATTTAGTGCCACCCTCAAGTGCTTTGCCATGTGGCTGACACACATCAGGCACCCAACACATGTCCTTGGTGTCACTGATGCCCAGGTTGGGCCTGGTGTCCTGGACTGTGCCATGTGCGTTTGTGCTGTCAGTGTGTGAATGTCAGAGCTGGGGCAAGGCTCATGCGCTGCATGTGGGATGGGGCCCCCCAAACATCATTCATTCTCTGAATGTCCTCTCTTGGCTTAATGCTACTTGTTAGAGGATTGGAGTTGTCAGTTATGTAGACTTTCCCTGTGGTATCTGGCTGGTTACATCCTTGTGACCTTGAGCAGGTGCCTGAGCTCTCGGGAGAGGTAAGCAGGTGCCTGAGCTCTCGGGACATGCCTGTCCCAGACAGGAGCGGGGTGGCAGGGGAAGCCATTGCTCTGATGTGCTATGATCACGTTTGCATTGGAATTTCCTACGTGACATATTTTAAAGCACTTGGTTTCTGTATTTTAGTGCCTACTTTTAAAGTTATGCATGCCTTTTGATAAGGAGATTTACTTGGAGTTTCAAAATACTTGTTGCCTATCTAAATTTTATTTTAAAAAGTCTAAATTTGCCATTGGTTAATAGAGTGTAGGAGCATCTTGTGAAATTTCTAAACCTTAATTCTCTTATCTCAAATTGATTTCCATTTAGCTTTTACGAAAAACACAAATATAATTTTCTTTTTTTAATGTAGGAAAAAGTAGTTGTGTAGTTTTGCCTCAATTTGGAGTTTCCTATTAGTGAGAGGTTTTGTTACCAAAAGACTGCCACTTTTGTGGTTCATTGCTAAAACACTATTTTGATATCTGCATGCTTCTCAGTTTGGAGTGAAGAGCTGTGTCTTCTTTAGTTTTTTTCCCCACATAAATAAGTTTTGTTCATGGCAAGCACTGGATCTGGAACATGTGGACAAATCCCTTTAGAAAAGTGGGACTTCCTGCTTAGTGATTTGGGGTTTGCCTCTGGGATTTTTGTCTCATGAAGAAAACGCTGGAATTTTGACAGAGCTGGAGGAAAGGGGTTTGTTTGTTCAGCGTGGCTCACCCACCATGAGTGTCGGGTCCTTGTGTGTGGCACGAAGGTGGGACGGCAGCAGTGTCTTCTGGGCAGGTAGAACTCTCCCACTTACATACATGTCCGTGGGGTGAGCTGGCTGGTCTGCCACCAGCCCGGAGCCGACCCAGCAGGATCACATCTCTGCTGGTGGGAGATTAGGGTCAGCGGTCTGCTGACCCAACCTCAGCCAACAGGAGGAACTTGGGGAGCCCATGGCGCCAACCGTCCTGGTCCAACCCACACACCCTCCCCGCTGCACAAGACTGAGACTTCTGGGTCTTCTGCACTGCCCATGGCCTTGGGCACGCCAGACCTCTGGAAGTACTTAAGGAGAAAGTGATGATTGTATCCTGCCAGAGCTGCCCACTGCTCCACGGAGGAATTTCCTTCTACTCTTACGAGTCAGAGCTGGGGCTGGGTGGCTGCTATGAGAGGTAGGTGGAGGTGGTGTGAGGAAGACCTGCTCTGTATGCCTCTGAAGTCCCAACCCTATGGCAGCCCTGAGGTTCTGAAGAGACTCACATTATGCTCACGTCCCGTCCTGCTGTGTCCTCACCCCTGCGGGCCATGTGGGCTCTTTCTGTGGGGCATCAAACTGCCTTTGTCCTGAGTCCCTGAGTCCTTGAGTCCCCAAGTCACCTGAGTCCCTGGATCCCCAGAGCATCAAGCCACCCTTGTCCTGAGTCCCTGGGTCCCCAGAGCATCAAGCCACCTTTGTCCTGAGTCCCTGAGTCCTTGAGTCCCTGGGTCCCCAGAACATTGAGCCACCCATGTCCTGAGTCCCTGGCCTCCAGAGCATTGAGACATCCTTGCCCTGAGTACCCTGAACATCAAGCTGCCCTTGCCCTGAGTCCCCAGATCACCAAGCCACCCTTTCCCTGAGTCCCTAGAGCACCAAGCCACCCTTACCCTTAGCCCCTGAGTCCCCAAGGCACCCGGCCACCCTTGCTCTGAGTCCCCAGAGCACCGAGCCACCCTCGCCCTGAGTCCCCAGAGCACTGAGCCAGCCTGACAGTGAATCCCTGAGTCCCCAGAGCATCGAGCTGCCCTTGCCCTGAGTCCACAGAGCACCAAGCTATCCTTACTCTGAATCCCCTGAGCATTGAGCTGCTCTTACCCTGAGTCCCCAGAGTACCAAGCTACCCTTTCCCTGAGTCCCTGGGCTCCAGAGCATCAAATCACTTGTCCCGAGTCCCTGAGTCCCCTGAGTCCCTTGCCCTGAGTTCCTGAGTCCCCAGAGCATCAAGCCACCCTTGTCCTGAGTCCCTTGAGTCTCTGAGTCCCCTGAGCATTGAGCCACCTTTGTCCTGAGTCCCTGGGCCCCAGAGCATCGAGCTATCCATTTCCTGAGTCCCTTGAACATTGAGCCATCCTGGTCCTGAGTCCCTGAGTCCCTAAGCTCCCAGAGCATCCAGCCACCTTTGTCCCGAGTCCTGGGACCTAGAGAAGCTCCTTGAAGGATGCTGATTTCGCTCCTGTCCATGTCGACTCCCCTCCCAGGTCTGCAGCTCCCAAGCATCACCCGCCCAGGATGGGCAACTGGTGGGCACATCTTCCGTTTTGGTTTTGACAAAGCAGGAACATGGTGTGTGAGGGAGGCAGCTTGAGCACACACCTGGGAGTCTGGCAGCTCATGTGCAGGGCAGGATTTCGGTTCTCATTTCTTCTCATATTCCTGAGGATGGTGAAGCGTCCATATAAATGGCATTTTTAGTCTTCTCCAGTAGGGCTTTGCCCGGGTTTGGTGCTCCATGGCTTACTGGGCCATTTTCTTGCTGTCGGGTGTGGATTGTGCCCTACTTCTCACTGTTATTGGTGGCTGTGCCAGGGAAATGTCTTGGAACAAGCTGACTTTTGGGTCATTTCCTTGGGTAGAGTCTCAAAAGTAGAACTAGTAGGTAGAAGTAGTGACACACCTGCTGGACTGTGCTCAGGGCAGCGCCGTGCTTGGCCCCTGGATGGCCACCATCTTTGGGTGTTTGTGACTTTACATTGACTTTTGTCAGCTTTATGGATTTAGGTTTTTCTTTGAAATCTTTTCTTGAGTTGATAACGTTGCACTTGCTGCTTTTCGGCCCTTTCCAGGGTTAAGCCAGACCAGCAGCAGCAGGGTTAACATTGACTGAGAGGAGGATACTGTGGGGTTCCCACCTCCTGGCTGAGACCCTGAGACCCCCACAGCACACTCACAGCCCTAGGGTGTTCCTGCCCTGGGCCAGGCTTGCTGAGGATGTGACTTCCAGGCTCTGAGTGGGCTTTGTGACTCCTTTGAGCATGACAGAGGGAGTGGTGGCAACCACCCCAGCCCCAGCAGGTGTGCATGGGCATGGGGAGGTGCTGAGGGTGGCCAGTTCTCTCAGGGGCCACTGACATTTGTCCCCTGTCCTGGCTGAACCTGTGCTTCCAATGCCCATTTGAGTTAAGCCTTTGGTGATGTCCTTCAGTGTGGTCACTTTGCCAGATGGAATTGAGAACCCATTGAGCAACTTTACAGCCCCCAGAGCACCCAGCCATCCTTGTCCTGAGTCCCCAGAGCACCAAGCCAACATTGCCCTGAGTCCCTGAGTCCAAAGAGCACTGAACCACCTTTGCCTTGAGTCCCTGAGTCCCCAGAACATTGAGCACCAGTCACCCTTGCCCTGAGTCCCGAGAACATTGAACTGCACTTGCCCTGAGTCCCCAGAATATCAAGCCACATTTACCCTGAGTCCCTGAGTCCCTAGTACATCAAGCTGACCTTGTCCTGAGTCCCTGAGTCCCTAGAACACTGAACTACCCTTACCTTGAGTCCCCTGAGCATGGAGCTGCTCTTGCCCTGAGTTCCCAGAGCACTGAGCCACCCTTGCCCTGAGTCTCTGAGTCCTCAGAGCACTAAACCACCCTTACCCTGAGTCCCCTTATTCCCCTGAGCACCAAACCACCCTTGCCCTGAGTCCCTTGAGCATCGAGCTGCCCTTGCCTTGAGTCCCTGAGTCCCCAGAGCACTGAGCCACCCTTGCCCTGAGTCCTCTGAGCATCAAGCTGCCCTTGCCCTGAGTTCCTGAGTCCCCAGAACACTGAGCCACCCTTACCTTGCGTCCCCTGAGCATTGAGCTGCTCTTGCCGAGTCCCCAGAGCACCGAGCCACCCTTACCCTGAGTCTCTGAGTCCTCAGAGCACTAAGCCACCCTTGCTCTAAGTCCCCTTATTCCCCTGAGCACCAAGCCACCCTTGCCCTGACTCCCTTGAGCACCGAGCTGTCCTTGCCCTGAGTCCCTGAGTCCCCAGAGCACTGAGCCATCCTTGCCCTGAGTCCTCTGAGCATCAAGCTGCCCTTACCCTGAGTTCCTGAGTCCCCAGAACACTGAGCCACCGTTGTCCTGAGTCCCTAGAGCACCAAGCCATCCTTACCTTAACCCTCAGTCCCCAGGGCACCCAGCCACCCTTGCCCTGAGTTCCTGAGTCCCCAGAGCACCGAGCCACCCTTGCCCTGAGTCCACAGAGCACCAAGCCACCCTTACCGTGAGTCTCCAGAGCATTGAGCCATCCTTGCCCTGAGTCCCCACAGCATCGAGCTACCCTTGCCTTGAGTCCCCAGAGCATTGAGCAATCCTTGCCCTGAGTCCCCAGAGCACTGAGCTGCCCTTGCAGAGTCCCTGAGTCCGCGAGCACCGAGTCACCTTTACTCTGAGTCCCTGAGCATCAAGCTGCTCTTGCCTGAGTCCCCAGAGGACTGAGCCACCCTTGTCATGAGTCCCCAGAGCAGCAAGCCACCCTTGCCCTGAGTCCCCAGAACATTGAGCCATCCTTGCCTTGAGTCCCCAGAACACTGAGCTACCCTTTCCCTGAGTCCGCGAGCACCGAGTCACCTTTACTCTGAGTCCCTGAGCATCAAGCTGCTCTTGCCTGAGTCCCCAGAGGACTGAGCCACCCTTGTCATGAGTCCCCAGAGCAGCAAGCCACCCTTGCCCTGAGTCCCCAGAACATTGAGCCATCCTTGCCTTGAGTCCCCAGAACACTGAGCTACCCTTTCCCTGAGTCCCCAGAACATTGAGCTATGCTTGCCTTGAGTCCCTGAGTCCCCAAACCACTGACCTACCCTTGTCCCGAATCCCTGAGTTCCCAGAGTACTAAGCCACCTTTGCCCTGAGTCCCCAGAACATCGAGCTGTTCTTGCCCTGAGTCCCTAACACCACAGAGCATCGAGCTGCCCTTGCCTTTGTCCCTGAGTTCCTGAGTCCCGAGTCTCTGAGTCCCAGCATCCCAGCTCCTCCCTCTTGAGTTGTGGAATTTTCTTTCTTTTTTTTTTTTTTGAGTTGGAGTCTCACTCTGTCACCCAGACTGGAGTGCAGTGGCTGCTCCCGGCCACCGCAGCCTCGACCTGCTAGGCTCCGGCGATCCTTCCGCCTCAGCCTTCCAGTAGCTGGAACTACAGGTGTGCACTACCACGCCCGGCTAATTTTTTGATTTATTGTAGAGATGAGGTCTCGCCAAGTTGCCCAGGTGGGTCTCGAACCCACAGGGTCAGGCAATCCTCTCACTTGAGCCTCCCAAAGCGCGGGATTACAGGCTGAGCCACCGAACCTGGCTGGAATTTTATTTCTAAAGCAGCAGAACTTGACAGAACAGGACCTTTCCTGGGGGAGACTCTGTCTCCCTCCCACTCAGAGGAGTTTGGGTTTCACCGTGAGTCAGGGACCCTTTCTAGGGCAGGAAGAGAACCCTGCCCTGGAACCCCAAGAGGACTGAAAAACCTGGCTGCTCACAGCGTGGGGAGCATGGTGGGGTCTGGACACCTGGCCTTAGGTCCTCTGTTGGACCCCAGGCAAGCCTTGCTTAGAGCCATGTGGTCAGAAGCTACACCCTGTCACTTTAGCGCCCCACACAGATGGGTCACTGCTCTTGCTTTCAAGTGACACAACTTCTAAGAGGAGAGTAACTGAGGAGAGATTATATCATATTGCTTGATGTGAAATCTTAAAAGATGGAGTGTGGGGACATTCTCTGAACCGTTCTTAAAATGACCCTGTCCGGAGCCCTGAGAGCCCAGGCCCTGCTTAGGAAGGATGAGCGCAGCCTCCCCCTGCCTGCCTCTGGGGACCCGCTGAATGGCATGAGGCTGACTCCCTGTGGATCTGGAGGACCAGGTTCTGCCCACACCCCCAGGTCAGTCCCATGTTGCCCTGGTACTGTGTGGCCTCTGCCTTCCAGTCCTTGCCTTGGGCCCCAGCCAGTGCTGCACTCAGACCCACTTGGGCAGGGGCAGAGTTTGACTTGCAGCATGGGGACGAGGGACCCCGGACTGGTCCATAGCCAGTGAGCCAGGCCTCACAGGTCCCCATCATTCCATGTCATTGATGCCTACGTAGATGTGGAAACTGAGGACTCAGCAATCAAAGGAAGCCAAATGATGAAGAGATGGGTGTCTGTGTGGAGCACTTGCAGGCTGTCCATGCGGCCTTCCTACTGCTCATGTAGTTACTCTTCATTCTGATCTGTCCACCTGTCTGTCCGTTTGTCCGTTCATCTGTCCATCCCTCCATCCATCCATCGTCCACTCAGCCTCTGATGAGCATTCACTGTCTGCTCATGGCGTGGGGAGCACAGTGGGGCCTGGGCGTCCGGCCTTAGGTTCTCTGTTGGACGCCAGGCAAGCCTTGCTCAGGGCCATTTGGTCAGAAGCTATACCCTGTCACTTCAGTGTCCCGCACAGATGGGTGACTGCTCTTTGCTTTCAAGTGGCACAACTTCTAAGAGGAGAGTAACAGAGGAGAGATTCCTTCATATTGCTTGATGTAAACAAATGTGGCAAAATCTTAAAAGATTTATCTGGTGTATCTGGGTAAGGAGTGTGTGGATGTTCTCTGAACTGTTCTTAATGTTTCCATAATTTGGAAAGTATTTCAAAATAAAAAGTTAAAAAGACATTCCATCAGATTCCTCAGAGTGTGGTGTTGCCTTTATTTTAAGCAGGTATTGTAACTGTCTTATTTAGGTGCACATTTTTTCTTGGTGGCAGGGAGCTCAAATGTTTAAAGTTAAAATTTCAAGTCATTATCCAGATCAGATTTAAGATGTGTGGAAATAGTTTTCTTGCCTTGTTAAGTTGATCAGCTTTCTTTCTAAGAAAATTATAATTTTTATTTACATTTATTTAGTTAGTAATATTTATTTTTTGAATACCTGCCACCTAGGCTGGAGTGCAGTGGCATGCTCACAGCTCACTGCAGCCTCAACCTGGGCTCAGGCAATTCTTCCGCCTCAGCCTCCCAAATAACTGGGGCTACTGGCACCTACCACCATGCCTGGCTAATTGTGGAGGCTATGGTGGAGGGTCCCCACCCAGCCTCGTCTCTGTGTCTCTCTTCCATGTGGCCCCTTGTCCTTGGGATCCCATCACAGGGTCCCCTCTGGCTAATTCGTACCACATCCTGCTGGCTCTCCTGCCAGATGTTTTCCAGGAGTGGCCTGTGTTTTGGCGATCTCTTGCTGTAGTCCTCCCCTCTCCGTGTTCTGAGCCTCCAGCCACCACAGCTCTTCTGCCTGGGTGACATTGAGCAGGTATTCAGTTCTTCAGAGAAGCTGGATGATGCAGCCAGGGTGGCCACTCGGGTCAGCGCGTGGCAGTTTGCGGGAGGCTAGGCTCGACTGGGAAGAGCCAGGCAGGAACAAGCTCACATCAGGGTCCCAGTTAGGCTCAGGTCAGGACGGTCATGAGTCTTTGGCCTCATTCTCTTGGGCAGGAAGCACAGGCTGGGGTCTGTGTGGGGGACATTCTGGCCAATTCCAGTGTGGTGGCTCCTCAGGCCTCTTCTGTGGTCTCGGCCACCGAGTGGTGCTGTCCTGGCTGAGACAGGGCAGGGCAGGGACAGCAAGTGGGACCTGGAAAATGGAAGCCAGGGGTGGCCTGGGAACCCAGAAAGAGGGAAGTGACACCGTGCAGGTGTGGTAGGCAGAGGAGGCCGCCCAGGCATGCAGTCAGGACAGAGGGAAAGGAACCAAGAGAGGCCTGTGGCAGGTGGGAGGAGGACTGGGCAGCTGGGCACCAGGCACAGCTCTGCATTTCCAGAAGAGCACATGGGCTGCAGTGTGGAGAACCTGAAGTCCCCAGCACCTGAGCCATGTCTGCTCACCAGGCAAAGCTTGAGGAGTACACCTGCGTCACTGTCCAAAGGCGAAATCTGTCAACGTGTCTTAGAGTGTTATTTTTCCAGCCAGAAGCATGTTTAAACATTTTAACCGGGCACAGTGACTTATGCCTGTCATCTCAGCACTTTAGGGGACTGAGGCAAGAGGATTGCCTGAGCCCAGGAGTTCGAGACCAGCCTGGGCAGAGTGGCAAGACCTCATCTCTACAAATCAAAAAATAAGCCAGTGTGGTAGTGTGTGCCTATGGTTCCAGTTACTTGGAATGCTTAGGTAGAAGGATCATCTGAGCCCAGCAGGTCAAGGCTGCGGTGGCCGTGAGCATGCCACTGCCCTCTAGCCTGGGGGACAGAGTAAGACTCCAACTAAAAAAAAATTATTTAAAGTGTAGTCATGAGCAATGGTAATATGATATATATAAATCTCAGTTTGTATGGTAATTTTGCACTGCTTACATCTGAACCTTGGCTTTTCCAGAAGAAAGTAAAGCCCTTAAGCACTGTGGTGTGTGGATGATGCCCATCCAGGGAGGGTCTGGAGGCTGCTGGGTTCCTACCCAAGGGACATTGGGCAAGCTGGGGCTTTCCTGGCAAGAATGAGCAGGGACACCCATCAACTGAGGAGCTGGGCCTCTGCATAGTGCTCCTGGAGGGTAGGAATGGCATGTCCGTGTCCTGGAGTTGTTGCTACTAGGAACCACAAATGGAATGTCTTAACAGATATTAATTCCTCAAGTTGGAAGTCCGAGGTCCAAGTGTGGACACCTCCCTCAGAGCGCGCCTGGGCTGGTCCAGGCCTTTCTGCAGACTCCGGTGCATCCTGGGCCATGGCAACTTCACTCCAGCCTGCACATGGCCATCAGCCTGCACACGGCCATCGTCCTGTGCATGTTGGACTCAAATCCCCCCTTTTCCTAAGGGCATCCTTTCTACTAGATTAGGGGCCACCCAGTGACCCCATCTTAGTTTAGCTATTACATCTGCAGTGACCTCTTTCCAAATAAGATCATATTCTGAGGTACTGGGAGTTAAGAATTCAACATGTGAATTTTGGGTGGGGGGGGTACAATTCAGCCCATAACAAGTGGCAGTGCATTCCTTGGATAGATAAGCACAGGACCATAGTTGAGCAGGAATATTTTTACAAAAATTATTTTCTTTTAATTGAGTTGGAGTCTCACTCTGTCGCCAGACTAGAGTGCAAGTGACACACTCCTGGCCACCACAGCCTCGACCTGCTGGGCTCTGGTGATCCTTCCATCTCAGCCTTCCAAGTAGCCAGAATTACAGATGTGTGCTACCATGTCTGGCTAATTTTTTAAAAAAAATATTGTAGAGATGAGGTCTTGCCAAGGTGTCTGGGTGGGTCTTGAACCTGCAGTCTCAGGCAATCCACTTGTCTTGGCCTCCCAAAGTGCTGGGATTATAGGCTGAGCCACTGATCCCAGCCCAAAAATCAATTTCTAATCTTTTTTTAATTTGAGTTGAGGTCTCATTCTGTCGCCCAGGCAGGAGTGCAGTGACATGATTACAGCTCACCACAGCCTCAACCTCCGGGATCAGACAATTCTTCTGCTTCAGTCTCCCAAGTAGCAGAAAATAAAAGCACCCCTACACCTGGTTAATTCTTAAAAAATTATTTTTCATAGAGACGAGGTCTTGCTATATTGCCCATGATGGTCTCGAACTTCTGGGCTCAAGTAATCCTCCCACCTTGGCCTCCCAATGGCAGCCGTGAGCCACAGTGCCTGGCCCAATTTCTGATCTTTATTGAGGTATAATTTATATACAATAAATTACACTTGTTTGAAGAGTGTAATCTGATGAGTTTGTGTACTTGCATGAAACTACCAGGAGCATCCAGACATAGGACATCCTTGCACCCACGAAGTCTCCTCAAGCCCACCAACCTAGACAAGGCCTTCTGCTACTGATGTGTTTCTGTTTTCTGGAGTTTCATGTGAAGTGAGTTGCACCCTTCCTTGCTGCCTGTCATCTTGCACTCAGTGTCATGATTTTGAGACTCATCCATGTTGTGTGGACATACCACTTGGGTGGGGAGGTACCCTGAGGGCCTGGGCTGGAGCTGCTTCCTTTTCATGGGACATCGCTGTGTCCTATTGCTTGGAAACACCCTACTGTGTCTGTCTGTCCACCTGTTGGTGCGCATTTGGGTTGTTTCTGGTTTGCCCGATTCAAAGGAAGTGACTCTGGATGTGTGTATGTGTGTGTGTATGTATGTTTTCACTTCTGGGTGGGTCCCCAGCACTGGAACTGTCAGGCCGTGTCTGGCTTCTGAAGATGCGCCAGCTGTCTTGTGAGGACATCCTGTACCCACCAGCGGTTGGAGGGCTCTGTGGCACCACGTGCTTACCGGCACTCAGGGTGGTGGCTCCTTCTGCCTTAGCCCTTCTGGTGGGTGTGCAGTGGGAGCTCTGCGGATTTTGTTTGCATGTTCCTGGTGCCTGATGAAGTTGCACATCTGTCTGTGTTTAGCCATTGACGTGTCTTCTTTGAGATGTGTCTGTTCAAAGTGTCCATTCAGACGTTTTCACCAGAATGATTGTGAAGAGCAATCTTAGCACAGCCGAGTCAGGATTGGCGGGACAGACGTCTGAGTTCTCCCCTCTCCCCCCTGGGCCTTCCTGCCCTGGCGGTAGGGTCCAGAGCCAAGGGCGTCTTGCTTCCACTTTACAATAGGGATTTGTGTGTTGATTACATCTTAAGCAAAGTTTAAATAAAGCATTTAATGCAAGCCTGACTGAAATGAGGATGTCCTATGTCAGGTAGGACAGTGAGGTGGGGTGAGTGTGGTGGCAAAATTCCAGAGGCGGTGGGTCTCTCCCCAGCATCACAGTGGCTGGACCCTGTGAGCCGCAGGGCCGGGATGCCGCAGGCCGGTCAGCAGGGGGCGCCTGAGGCCGCTCCCCAGGACCTGTCCTGGAGCGAGAGCTGTGCACCCTGCACGGAGCCGGTGACCATGACGACGTGACCAAGACACCGCTAAATTACATCCACTGTTTTACATTTGTATTAGAACAAGCTGCCTTCCTGGTAGAGCCCCTTGGGGATGGGGGAAAATGATCCCCTCCTCCTTCCTAAATAAACACATAGGGCGGCAAATTCAGTGTATTCATAGCAGCCTTTGTATTTCACGGTTCGTGTGCGTCTCATGACGCAATCCTCTGGCCTCTCCTGTGAAGCATTAACGGTGGCACAAAGCAGCCCAAGTGAGTAACACCTACATGTCTCAGTGGCAGGTCCTCTCAGCATGGTAGAGGCCATGGGGGCTGGGCCCTTCCCCTTCGGCATGGTGGGAGAGGGTGTGACGCTGCCCGTTGCCTCCAAGACGGTCTAGAGACTGGGCCACGAGGACTTGGTACCGTAACACGGTTGACTGACAGCAGCAACTTGTCCCATCCCAAGACACCACCTGATGACGCCCCTACCCTGGGAGAGGAGGAAGATGAGGGTGCATGGCGGGCGGGTTTGCTGGCAGTTCTGCTGCAGGTATGAGTGCTACAACTGTGCCCAGGTCCCTGGGTTGGTGGTGGCCTCAGTGCTACTGTTGCCTCTGAGCCAGCAAGGATGGGAAGATGCAGGAGGCACCTGGCTCTGAACCAGCAGCTCTGCACCCATGGGTTCTGCACCCATCTGTATCTGGCTGGGGTGCCACAGGCCTGTCATTGTGCTGTGTGGAGGCCACCTCTGCCTCTCTTAGTGGCAGCTGGGATTGGAAATGGTGCAGAAAAGCCCAAAGCACCAGATGTCGCCAGGCAGTATGGCTCCTCCTCTGTTGTCCTTTGTCACCTGGGCCACTTGGTTGTCCCTAGCACTGGGCAGGGTCATGCAGCTTGTGCCATGTGGTCTGAAGGGAGGTTTTACATTGTTGGTCATGTGGCACTGATGCTGATGCCTGACTTGTGTGTGTTTCTGGTTGAAATGGAAGGACCTAGAGACTTTCCAGCTGTAAGACAGACGATCAGGACCTGTAGGAAAACACAGAAGTGGCATTTGGAAAAAACAGCACAAGTGGTGGCTCCTTGGGTGACACTTGTGCAGCCATAGTGCCATCTATGCTGCCCCGTGGTCTTGCTCAGCCTTCAGCACCCCGCCATTCGTGACCCACATCTGTGTCCTTTTGTGCATGGGAGGCTCCTTTCTGAAAGGGCTCCTCACACACGGGTGCCACATGCAATCTGGGAACCCAGTGCCTGTGATTCTGTGCAGAAGCATGGGAGGTTCAGGGGGAGGGAGTGTCTATGGGCACATGTCCTGGGAACAGATGCGAACAGGTGTGTCCCATGAATGTACCCATGTCTGTCCACAGCTGTGTCCTGGGAACATGTGTGTGTCTTGTGAACAAGTGTGTCCTGTGAGCATGTGTGCTCTATGAGCAGGTGTGTCACATGAATATACTGTGTCTATCCCTAGGTGTGTCCTGTGAGCAGGTGTGTCTCCATTAGATGAGACATACCACCAGGACAGGGGATTCCCACAAAGAAACCACATTGTAGGCTGTCTGCTCCTTACCTGCTGAGCAGTAGCTGACAGACCCTGTGGTACTCACGGTGCTTCCATTGTGAGTGTTGCAGCTGCCACTCGAGCACTGGTGCTGAGAGGTTGTCAAATTGGAAATGTAGATTCAGGTATTCTCCAAAAGCTTCCTGTGGGTCAGGTGATGCTTCCACTCTGAATGCCAAAGGTCGTGGCAGATCCTTCAGCAGACCCCCAGCCCTGCTGACATCTTGGTTTTGGACTCCTGTGTAAGCCGCCCATCTGTGGTGCTTTATCTTGGTGGCCCTGGGAATGAGGATGGCTGAATGAGAGCTAGAATGAGGGAACAGGGCTAAGGTCACTGAGTCCAAGGAGAACATGATGGCCCCCATTGAGGGGCGTGCAGGTCTTCTGTGACTCCGTGGAGCAGAACTGCCATCTGATACAGGAGTGATGCTCTCACATGCCCCATGGGTTCCGGAAGTCTCTCGGGGTCAAGCCCATCCCTGCTGCCCCTGCCAGTGCCAGGTGGGACCTCACAGTACACCAGGACATTCCTCTCTCCAGCAGACTTGAGCTGGCTGAGCTCAGCCCTTTGGCACTTTCTAGGGTTAAGACCATGACTGTCTATGTTAAGTCCTCTCTGCTCTATAGGTTTTCTGTATAGGAGGTTTCATTTTTTATCTTTTTAAAGGATGTTTCTTCAAGCGTGAGGAATGAAGGCCACAACTTATGTCATTTCACCCAGATTTTCAGTTTGGGTAGGATGGTTGCTCCAGCTGTGGATGAGTGTGGCTGCTGTTTCTGGGATGTGTTGCTGCCTATGAGTGTCAAGTTCTGCTCTGAGCCTCATGTCCTCATGGCAGTGGTTGGCCCAGAACCGGGGATTGCTTGAGACACTTCCGCTTGGTGCCCTCCAGGTGTTTCCCACCCGCAGAAGGTGGACGCACAGGCATTTCCTTCATACACCTATGCCCCGGGGTGTGGGTGGATCCAGTAGTCCCTCTGCACTGCCCCCTCCGTCCTAGCCTGGGGCTCCTGCCATTTGGGCAGGTGTGCGCTGGGGCCCTCTCACTCAGTTACCTGAGCTAAACTGCGTGTAACTGTCCTTCTCACCCTGCAGAGTCTGTAGACGAGGCAGCACCCGGCTTCCAAATGAACAACCGGAAGGAAGATATGGAAATCGCGTCCCACTACCGGCACCTGCTGCGTGAGCTGAATGAGCAGAGGCAGCACGGCGTGCTGTGTGACGTGTGTGTGGTGGTAGAGGGCAAGGTCTTCAAGGCGCACAAGAACGTGCTGCTGGGGAGCAGCCGCTACTTTAAGACGCTCTACTGCCAGGTGCAGAAGACGTCTGACCAGGCCACTGTCACGCACCTGGACATCGTCACTGCCCAGGGCTTCAAGGCCATCATCGACTTCATGTACTCCGCCCACCTGGCCCTCACCAGCAGGAACGTCATCGAGGTGATGTCGGCCGCCAGCTTCCTGCAGATGACGGACATCGTGCAGGCATGCCATGACTTCATCAAGGCTGCGCTGGACATCAGTATCAAGTCGGACGCCTCAGATGAGCTCACAGAGTTCGAGATCGGTGCCCCGGCCGGCGGTAGCACAGAGGCACTGATCTCTGCAGTGATGGCTGGGAGGAGCATCTCACCATGGCTGGCCCGGCGCACCAGTCCTGCCAACTCCTCTGGGGACTCAGCCATCGCCAGCTGTCATGAGGGAGGCAGCAGCTATGGGAAGGAGGACCAGGAGCCCAAGGCCGACGGCCCCGATGACATGTCTTCGCAATCGCTGTGGCCCGGAGACGTGGGCTACGGGTCCCTGCGCATCAAGGAGGAGCAGATTTCGCCTTCTCAGTATGGTGGGAGTGAGCTTCCCTCTTCCAAGGACGGTGCAATCCAGAACTTCTCAGATCCGGGCCCTGGGGATGGCTGGCAGCCCACGGGCCGGAGGAAGAACCGGAAGAACAAGGAGACCGTGCGGCACATCACACAGCAGGTGGAGGATGACAGCCGGGCCAGCTCCCCGGTGCCATCCTTCCTGCCCACGGCAGGCTGGCCATTCAGCAGCCAAGACTCAAGTAAGCCTTTCCTCTGTGGTGGGCAGGGTCGGCCCCAGAACCCTGTGTGCTGAGGCCTCGTGGCTGCTCATTTTGGGGTGAAGTGGTGGCTTTCCGGGCTTGTGGGTCACTTTCTGTGGTCACCTCCTTTCATAGCAGATAGTGTGAATATGCCTGACGCATCTCAAAGGCCAGGGAAGCTGCAGCGCCCCAAGGATCCCCTGTGTACTGGGGTCACTGACACACTGGCTGCCTGGTCAGGGCTCGTCCAAAGCTGGGGCACTTGGGTTGGGCGTGAGGTGGCAGCTGGGGCCCTCTGTCAGCCCCACTTTAAGTGGTGGCTTGGCACGCGGGGTCTGCTCCCTCTGGTGTACACTGGCTGGTAGGCAGTGCCATCAGTGCAGATGCTGCCTTATTCCCCTTCCCTCTCCCCCTCTTCCTTCCCTGCAGCCTTGGCCACTGTTACAGTGAATGCTGAGTGAGACATCACTGCCTGTCCTTGGTGCCTCAGCAGTTTGGGCCTGGGCTGATCTGAGGTTTTGTCCAGGAAGTAGCCTCTCAAGGGGGTCCTCGCCTCTGCTCGTAGGTGTAGGTTCCAGTAGTTAGACCAGCAGACAGCGTGACTCGTCCTTACCGCATTGGATGATGCTGTGTGGGGCAAGGCCTCTCATTCGAATCCCTCTTTGGACCCAGCATGTCATTCACTGCAAGAGTGTCAAGGGTCTGTGTTTGACTTGGCAGAGCTGGACCTCACACCCCAATGCTTGTTTCATGTCTGTCTCCCAGACTAGTACGTTATAAATTAAATGTTTACTGAGTCCCAGGTTTTGTTCCTGTGCTGAGCACATGATAAGATGGTGGCGGCCACTGAGCCCTTGCTGAGTGGCAGGCGTGGTGGGGCCTTAGCATCTTCCCTTCCTCCCAGACCACAGTCCATGTCAGGGAGGGGTGTTTGGAGCCAGGTATGGTGGCATACACCTGTAGTCTAGTGACTCTGGAGGCTGGGGCAGGAGGATCGCCTGAGCCTAGGAGTTTGAGGCTGTGGTGAGCCATGATTGTGCCACTGTACTTCAGCCTGGGCAACAGAGTGTGATCCTATTTCTAAAAAAGACAGAGAGAGAGGAGAGAGGGAGAGGAGAGACAGAATGAGAGAGAGGGGAGATAGAGAGAGAGAGAGAGAGAGAGAGAGAGAGAGAAGAGAGAAGGAAAGCAAGGAGAGAGAGAGAAGAAAGTGAGCAAGAGAGAAAAGAGTGGGAGAGAGGAGAGGGAGAGAGAGACGATTTAATGAGAGCAGGGATGGAGGCTTCCTAGCAAGTGCTGCCAGGGGAGAAGCCGCCCAGGGTGAAGGTTAAGATTGACTTGGGATTATGTGAATGGACAGAGGTGGGCAGAGAACAGCTGACTATGGTCCTAAGCCCTGGAGAGTGTCACACGTGCTGGGCATGCTTGTGAGTGTGGATGGGAGAGCCTTCTTGAGCAGAGTGGGTAGGGTCCCTTGGGTGCCTGTGCTCCTCCTGTCCTGGGCTGAGGGTTCCCTTTCAGCTAGGAGAGAGTGGGCAGGAAGGGTGCCCCCCAAGGGCCCACACACTGCAGGAAAGCCAGCTAGTTTTTGTTGTGGTAAAATGTACATAACATCAACATCACCATCCTAATCATTTTTTGTTTTTTTGAGTTGGAGTCTCACTCTGTCGCCCAGACTGGAGTGCAGTGGCCGCTTCCGGCCACCA
>NW_007248444.1:475854-510211 GCF_000164805.1 Carlito syrichta
CCACTCACCTCAGCCTCCCAAAGCACTGGGATTACAGGCTGAGCCACCGAGCCCAGCTCATCCTAATCATTTTTAATGTACAACTCTCTGACATTAAATTGAGCCATATGTCACTTATGACTGAGAGGGACGTTTTCTGAGAAATGTCAGGCAGTTTTGTCATGTGAACATCATGGAGTGTAACACAGCCGGAAGGTGTGGCCTCCTGCACAGAACAGACTTCATAGCAGGTGTCACCGCCCTACTGAACACCATGGGCCACTGTGACATTGTGGACATTGTGTGTTAAACATGGGAGAGGCGTGGGAGCAACATGGCCCAACAGGTGAAAAGTGGCTTAGCTGAACCTGCCTAGGGCATTCACCAAGCCCAGAGCAGGATGAGAATCGCCCTGGGGAGCCATGAGCCATGGGGATTAGAGTGAAGGCCTAGGATGGGACTGTGCACCACTGTGGCTACTGTCAACACTGCACACAGTAGTGGCACTCGATATGGTGGCTATGGTGTCACTGGGTGGTAGGCATGTCCCACTCTGTTGTCATCTGGGGGCCAGTGCTGTGTGGGCGGGCCCCTGTGGCACATGGTGTCCAGCCACCATGGCTGCCTGTTTCCAGACCATTTTCATCATCCCAGATGGCAGCTCCATGTCTGTGAAGCAAAGACTCCCATAACCACCACTTATCTCATTGTTGCTGTGTGTTCCCAGCACCGAGCACAGGGCCAGACCCTGGGTGTTCAGTAAATGCTGGTCAGTTGGACTTTCTCACCCTTGAGCTGAACGGTTCTCTGTGACAGGATGTCTTGGGCACTGGAGGGTGTCAGTGGCATCCTGGCCTCCACCTACCAGATCCAGGAGCCCCCCTTGTGACAGCCAATCGTGTCTCCAGACATTTCTAGAAGTCCCCTGGGGGCATAGCCTCGGAACCACTGGAGTTTAACTGAATGAAATCGGAAGAATGTTGTTTCCACGGTGATAGAAAAATTGTCACACGGAGAGTACACAGGAAGCAGGCAAGGGACAGTGACCGTCTGCCTGCTGGTAACTGTTTATTCTCCCACCAGCTCCGACTAAGACCTGGAAAGCTTTGATCCCTGGTGAAGACGAGGCTTGGTGGGCATGTTCTGAGGTTTACAGATGCATGCAGGTCTGCTGTCAGTACAGTGTGGCCCCTGCCAACTCCAGGACACCTTGCTGAGCATGTCCATAGGTCCCAGGCAGGTGACGGGCTGGAGGCCTGTATTTTATCAGTCCATCAAGATATTAAGAAACCATACACTCCTGGAGGCTGTGGGCTGAGTGCTTTAAATGCAGTTGTCTAGCAGAAGGTGTTTTTAGAATCCAACAAGTGATTTTGGCTGTATACTTTTGTTAGAGTCTAAAATTTCTGGGGTTTCCAAGGCAACTGTGAAACTCTTCACTAGATTTTTCTGAGTTGCTAAGATGAGGCCGTGAGGCTGTGGGCTTGTTGAGTGGTTTCGCCCACGCCCGGGTGGACAGTCAGCCCTGAGCTCTGTCCTGTGCCTGGACCTGGCCAGGATTTGGAAACATAAATCATGACCCCTGATGGAGGCCATTTTGTTTCCATTAAAGATTTGTTATATCTTATTTTTAAATATTTTATTTTAAAAATGATTTTTATTTTTTGAGACGGGGTCTCAATCTATCACCCAGGCTGGCATGTAGTGGTACGATCATAGCTCACTGCAGCCTTGAATTCCTTGGCTAAAGCGATCCTCCTGCTTCAGCCTCCCAAACAGCTGGGACTATGGGTACCACCATTCCAAGACTTAAGTCTTAGGAGAAGAGAATATTTTATTCTCAGCCCTTGTATAGAAGAAAGAAGTTTTGAAAAAAGCACGTACCTAACACTGTAGAGGGGTAGACATTGTCTCAGGAAGCCCCTCAGGCCTCCAGCCCCTCCTTGCCCACAGCAGCCACCCATTTGGCCTTTTCCACAGCAGCTGGCTCTTTTCTGAAAGGCACTTCTCCGCAGGAAGTCAGGCAGGTGTCCTCTGCAGTGAGGGGCTCTTGCTCCATTGAGTGATCCACACTGTGGTGCCTGCTGCAGTTCACGCCTTTGTTATGGGGGCATTGTGGCCACCATCTGCATACCCCCGTTAATCTTGTCTCTTGAAGACAGACATCGGGGCAGCTGCCTGTTTCTGCTGTTGTGAATGAAGCTTCTGGGAAGATTCTGTGGACATACATTGTCATTTCTCCTGAGTAAACACCCAAGGGTGGAGAGGCCAGGTCAGAGGGAAGGGATGTGTTTGCATTGACAGTAGTCGCCGACCTTTTCCTCAGTGGGCGCTGTCTCCCCCCATGTGGACGAGGAGTCAGCTTTCCTCCTCCTTGCCAGCTTGCTTGTTGAGTCTTTCTTATGTTAGGCAGTTTTGTGGAGGGCTGGTGAGTCTCGACACATGTACACACAGAGACATCTCCCTTCCCGAAGCTCCCATGTGCCCTTTCCTATCAGCCCCTGCCCCAGGGCAGCCATTACTGTGGGCCACATGGATGTGTGCCATAGGCGTGTATCTGGCTTATTTTACTCATCTTTTTTTTCCATTTTGAGATCTGTAGACCCACATGCAATTGCAAGAAATAATACAGGTTACTCCTGTATGTCCTCTGCTGGGGTGGAGGGTTTTTCCTCTCCAAAACTCATAAAGAAGTTTAATTGCCATTGTAATGGTATTGAGAGTGGGGGCCCTAAGAGGTGATGAGGCCATGAGGGTTCCTCCCTTGTGGTTTGGGTTGGCGCTGTTAGGAAAAATGCGGGTCTCTAGCTGAGGTGACATAGCAAGTCCTCGTCTCTACAAAAAACATTTTACCAAATCAGCCAGGCATGGTGCATGCGCCTGTGTTCCCAACTACTTGGGAGGCAAAGGCAGAGGGTCGTCTTATCCCAGGAGGTGGAGGCTGCAATGAGCTGTGAGTGTTCCACTGCACTCCCACCTGGGTGACAGAGATACCCCCCCAACTGAAAAAAAAGAAAAGGAAAAGGCAGGTTGGCTCCTCTCTTGCCCTCTTTCCCTTCTACCTTCCACATGTTATGATGCAGTAAGGAGGCCATCGCCAGATGCTGGCACCTTGATGTTGGACTTCCCAGCCTCTAGAGTCATGAGAAATATATTCTGTTGCTTATAACATCCGGTTGGTGGTGTTCTCTTATATGGCACAGCACGGACTAAGCCACCCTTATGCAGTCTGCCCAATGGTAACGTCTTGCAAATTGTAGTCATAGTGCCACAACCAGCATGTGATGCTGATGCAGTACATTGGCCTCATTCAGATTCCTCCATCTTACTTGTGCTTGTGTGAGCTTAGTTTTATGCATTTAGCACCTGGGTAGGTATTCAGCCTGCACACCTCAGTCTGAACAGCTGCATCACCACAAGCCCCCTCGTGTGGCTGCCTTCTAGTCCCAGCCCTGCCGCTACCAGTTTGCCCTCCAGCTCTTTGGTTCTCAGCATGTTTGCGAGTCTCTTTCTTGCTGCTGTATGCATCAATAAGTCACTCTTTTTACTGCCAAATCGTACTCTGTTGTCTGACTGTAACACAGTTTGCTTTTGCTTATTCATTCACCTGTTGATGGACGTTTGGGTTATTTCCAGCTTATGGCTATTATAAATAAAGCTGCTGTGAACATTTTTGGGCCAGTTTTTATGTGGATATCTGTTTTGTCTCCTTGTGGGTGAATATGCAGGCATGGGATCAAATCAGCCGGGCATGGTGCATGCGCCTGTGTTCCCAGGTGCTAAATGCATAAGACACTGGGCCGTAGGGCAGTGTTTGTTTAACTTGATGAGAAGTTGTCAGACAGTTCCTCAGTGGGTGTGTGCATTCACACTCGTACCAGCGGCACGTGCGTTCCCTTTGCTCTAGGTTCTCGCCATCAGTTATTGTGGTTCATCTTTTAAATTGTGGCCATTACCCTTAACTGTACCCCACAATATCATAATAAAAATATTGATTAAAAAATAAATAAATAAAATAAAATAAATTGCAGCCATTCTGGTTAAATGGTATCACTCTAGGACTTTTAATTGTATTTCTTTGATGGCTGATAATGTTGAGCTTATTTTCTTATATTTTTTAGCCATCTACATATCTTTTTTTCTGAAGTATCTGTTCAGGTCTTTTTGTCATGTATTACTATTATTATTATTATTTGAGTCAGGGTCTCACTCTGTTGCCCAGACTGGAGTGCAGTGGCATGATCATGGCTGACTGCGGCCTCAACTTCCTGGGCTCAGGCAGTCCTCCTGCTTCAGCCTCCCAAGTAGCTGGGATTATAGATGTGTGCCACCATGCTTAAAAATTTTTTAAATTTTTTGTGGAGACAAGGTCTTGCAGTCTTGCCCAGAGTGGTCTCAAACTCCTAGGCGTAAGCAATCCTCTCACCTCAGACTCCCAAAGTGCTGGGATTATAGGCGTGAGCCACTGTGCCTGGCCTCCGCCATGTTTTAACTGGTTGACTTGTGTTGTGAGTTTTGAAATGTTGCCATGTGAGAGGGCATGTCCTGGTTTTAGTTATAATGAACATTTTTCATGTGCCTGTTTGACATCAACATGTCTTCTTTGGGGAAGTGTCTATGCCCTTTTTTAAATTACTGAGTTGTGAGAGTTCTTTAAATATTCTGGTTACAACTCCATCAGGTTTATGTCTTACAAATATTTTCTCTCATTTCTTCACTTCACAGTGTGTTTTGAAGAGCATACATTTCTAATTTTACCGAAGTTCAATTTGTGAACTTTTTTTTAACAGTTCTTGCTTTTTGGGTCCAACCTGAGAAATCTTTGCCTAGGTCACAAAGACTTTCTCCTGTGGTTGTTTTCTAGAAGTTTTATAGATTTAAGTGTAACAGTTAGCCTGTGATTCAGGTTGGCTTTTGCAGGGGGTATATAGTCTGCTGAGATTTACTCTTACATGTCATGTTCACGGCCCTTGCCAAGAACTCTGTCTCTTATCCATTGAGTTACCTTCCAACTAACTATATATATAAAATATTCAGGAGAAGTCTTGGAGGTTGTGAAAGCTTTTTGATAGTTATAGTAGACAAGGACACTTGATTTTAATATGGATAAGAAACTTTAGAAATAGAGTAAATTTTAAACACTCATAAAGTGAGAAAGTAAAAATGTCTAGGCAAAGAACATCTATAAGCATTGTTCTACATAATTAACTTTCTTGAGCTCTGTTTTATATGGGCTGGGGGATTCAGCAGAAGTTGGGGCATAATCTGCTTTTTAAAGTTAAGGTTGGGTCTGGCCTGAGCCCTAGTCATGGGAGGGCAGAGTCTGTGTGTCCCCGCTTCCAGAACTTCTCCCTCAAGGCAAAGTCAGCCCAGTGGTTTTCCACTTTCCATGAGTCTAGAGTGTTCCAGAAGTCTCTGTTGTGTTGCTATTTGTGCATCAGCCTATACATAGACCTGTCGGGTGAGTGAGCATTTCTACAGGTACAGAATCTGTAGAAATGCTCTTAAATGCATGTGTGGCATCAAAAATTGTTGCTTGGAGGCTTGGGTGTGGTAATCCCAGCACTTTGTGAGACTGAGACACGAGGATCACTTGAGCCCATGAGTCTGAGATCAGACTGAGCGGCATAGTGAGACCTCATCGTCTCTACAAAAAAATACAAAAATTAGCCAGGTGTGGTGGTACACATTTGTAATCCCAGCTACTTGGGAGGCCAAGGCAGGAGAATAGCTTGAGCCCAGGAGTTCGAAGCTGTAGTGAGCTATGATTGTGCCACTGCACTCTAGCCTGGGTGACAGGGGAAGACCCTGTCTCTAACAAACAAAATAATTGTAGTGTGGAGATGTTGAGAATCTCAACAGTGGAATCCTACAGGCCCTGGCATGAAGTTGACTCCCTTCCCTACCCTCCTCCTCCTGCTCTGTGATGCCAGTGGCCTCAGTTCCTGGGCCCAGACACCTTTCTCTTTCCTGTTCTGTCACCGGTTTAACCCACTTTGGAACCAACACTGCGTGATCTAGCATAATCTTTTTTTGAGGGGGAGTTAGAGTCTCACTCTGTCGTCCAGGCTTGAGTGCAGTGGTATGCTCATGGCCACCACAACCTTTACCTGCAGGGCTCAGACGATCCTTCTGCCTCAGCCTTCCTAGTAGCTGGAACTACAGGTGTGTGCCACCACACTTGGCTAATTTTTCTTGATTTATTGCAGAAACGAGGTCCAAGCTGGTCTCAAACCCCTGGGCTCGGGTAATCCTCCCGCCTCTACCTCTCAAAGTGCTGGGATTACAGACTTGAGCCACTGTGACTGGCTAGCTTAATCTTTTGAAAAGTTGACTGATTTTCATGATATTCTCTTTTCTGTGGGTCACATTTCAAAATGTCAGGCTATGTCATTTATAGGAAAAGGGAGAGCACGCTTTCCTGCTCTAGACACAACCTTGACATTTAACTTTTAGCCCTTTGCAATTAGGTTTTGATGTTTTTGATGCTGTCTGCTTCCTTAATGAAAGCGTGGTGACCTGGATGTGTCTTGCCTGCCCTACATGGGTGTGTGGTCACTCTCTGCTGTCACACTTGTGTGTGTGTCAGATGCCACAGATTCCAGGTTGGGCCCCAAAAGGAGCTGCTCATAGACTCTGCCCCTTTACTGGGGTGGGGGGTAGAATCTTCCTCTCATGTTACCACAGCATCTGCAGCGTCTTCGCTTTTGCAGAGGAAGGTGTCCTCACTCCCCGTGGCTGGGAGACCTCCCCTGCGGTGGGGCCCATCTACCTGCAGACCAGCCTGTCTACTGCCCCCCCCACTGTGGGCACAACCTCAGGCATCCTGTTGAGGGGACATCAGGGTGTCTCCCCAGAGCCTCCCTAGTCATGAAAGCAGATGGCCTATGGCTAGATCACACACCAAGAAGGAAGCAAAATCAAGTGCTAGACACAGGGACCCCCATAGCAGAGGACCAGGTTAGCGGTGTCCTGGGGGGGGACCTTGGGCTGCAGCAGGATCAGGGCGAGTAGATGGGCATCTGCTGGGAACCCGAGTGCACACCAGGAGAGGCATGGGGGCGTCCTTTGGGTGCAGTGTTCCAGAGGAAGATATCCCAGGGGCATCTTGGGGACCCCGGAGTCCCAGAAGTGCAGGTCTGGGTCCTGTGTCCACACTCTCCCAGACCCACGTGCCCAGTGTGGGGGGTGGAGTTGGAGTGTGGCACCCCTGCCTGCTGTGATTCGCTTGGAGTTGGCACTTAAGCCATATGGGCTCCAAACTTACCTCTCAGGATCACGTGACTGAGGGATGGCCATAGCTGCCCCATGGCCCCCTGGACTGCTTTCTCACAGAGAAAATAAAAATGCGTTTGGGGTCTTCCATGACACAGAACTCTAATCTATCCACATGTAGATTCATTGCAATGTAAACATTGCTTTCCATTTCCTGTTCTGTTTGCAGAATTTGCTTTTGACACCACTGTCCCTTGGTCCCTCTTTCTGACTTCAGCCAGGGTCTAGAGAGGCCTCAGCATGTCCTTCCTGGCATCTGGAGTGGGTCTACCACTATGCTAACCTGCACGTGCTGCCTGTGAGGGGTACTTCTCACTGCGGCTGGCCCCATCTGGCTCCTTGAAGAGGCAGGAGGATTAAAAGTGGGGGCAACATCACCCAACACAGCCCATCTTGGGCACCTTTTTCCTTCCCTTTCTCATTTGAAGGATCACAGATTCTCAGAAGACAAGCTGTCTTCATCTGTTCTTGCTGCTATAACAAACACCTTAGACTAGGTAATTTATAAATAGTAGGAATCTTTTTTTTCAGTCGGGGTCTCACTCTGTCACCCAGACTGGAGGGCAGTGGCACGATCATGGCTCATTGCCGCCTCCTAGACTCAGGTGATTCTTCCACCTCAGCCTCCCGAGTAGCTGGGACTACCAGCATGCACCACCACGCCCAGCTAATTTTTAAATTTATTTTTGTAGGGGCGAGGTCTCGCTATGTTGCCTAGGCTGGACTCCAACTTCAAGGCTCAAACACCTCAGCCTCCTAAAGTGCTGGGATTACAGGTGTGAGCCACTGTGCCCAGGTTAAATAGTAGAAATAGATTTTCACAGTTCTGGGGGCTAGGAAGTCCAGGATCAAGATGCCAGCAGATTGGGTGGGTGAGGGCTATTCTTAGTTTCCTAGGTAGCACAGGAGAAGGAAGGACCAGGCAGCTCTTGGAGGACTCTTCTACATAGGCACTTATCCTGTTTAAAGGATGGACCCAATCATTTCCCCAAGGGCTCCGCCCTTTGATACCACCACACTGAGGATGAAGCGTCCACCTGAATTTTGAAGGGATACAAACCTTCAGTCTGTGGCGCCAGCTCTACCCCCACTTCTAAAAGTCAGTGCCAAAGTCGACTCAGAAACAAGCAGAGCCCACCGGGGTAGCAACCAACAGCAGGGGCTTCAGCATTCTCATTAGTTTAGATTATTACAGAATATTTGTTGATGCTTCTGTGTAATTTGAATCCTTAGAATGGAGGGGTGACTTTGACATTTTGTTTGAATGATATCATCCTTGTGTTAGGAGATGTCCCAAGTGTTATTTCCAGAAACTTGGGAAGTGGGTTGTCATGACCTAGGTGCCTGGCAGGGAGACTCTGGGACTCTGGAAACCCTGACCCTTTTTGCAGGCACAAATCCAAGCGTGTTGCCCTTCTCCCCACAGGCGGTGTCTCCGGTGAGGGGACACTTTTCTGGGCTGCATGTCCTCGGCCTCTTGTGGCGTCACCGAGTGGCTGATGAGATGGGGTGGGAGGGGGGGCGCCCAGCCACAGGCCTGTACTTGGAGGGCTTTGCTCAGAGGATATAGGTGTTCCTCAATTTGTTGACTCTACATTTCCTGTCTTCCTCTCAGCCTCCGAGAGAGAGAGACCAGGCCAGCTTGACACCCTGTGACAGCAGTGGTGGGTGATGGGGCAGCTGGCCTGGTGTTGGTGCCGTGTAGCCCCATGCTGTGGGTCATGTCCAAGGCTTGGGCACAGGGTGCGTAGCAGTAGGGAGGCAGTAGGAACCTGAGGGAGGTCCTGGACAAGGCTTTGTCCCTGCATCTAAAGGGCTTCCTCCCACACCTGGACAACTCGAGCAGTCGGTGAGTTTCAGATGCAGGAAGACAGCTCGGATGTCATCCATCTCGCTTTGCTTACTGATTTGCACACTACCCTTCTCTTTATAATTTTCCTTTCCCCCAAAGTATTTGTTTCTAAAAAGAAATCTTATCAGAAATTGTATCCTGGCTTATCTTGCTCGCTGCCTCTTTCGAAAGAATAGAATCTCATTGATCCCGAGGACAGGGAGCCACGTAGCCCCAGGAGCTGTGCCCTGCTGGGACCCACAGGCTCTTCACATCTCCAGTGCCCTGGGGTCACAAGCCACCTTGGGTGGCCACCAGCACTGCTGGCCTGTGGCCTGTCTCCTTTACTCCTCTAAAGATTTCTTGATAATGGGCTCAGCCTTATAATAAATTAGGTATACTAATAACTATACTAACTTTGTGATGTGCTTGATTACTTTAGGGCCAGTACCCTGGGTCATGCTTAGTGGCAGATGGAGATGGACTTTGGGGTTGTCTCCTTCCATTTGTTGTGGAACTCTGCTTGACTGTGGGTCCGCACGGAAGCTCACCAGAGCTTGCTAACAGCCAGTTCGCTGACTGTGTTGAAGGTTTTGATTTACTGATGATGGTTGTGGTTATACAGGTTTAGTTTCCAATAACAGTGGTAACTTTTTTTTTGAGTTGGGTCTCACTCTGTTGCCCAGGCTAGAGTGCAGTGGCATGCTCACTGCAGCCTCGACCTCCTGGGCTCAGACGGTCCTTCCGTCTTAGCTTCCCAAGTTGCTGGGACTATGGTCATATACTACCATACACAACTAAGTTTTTAATTTTTTGTAGAGATGAGATCTTGCTCTGTTGCCCAGACTGGTCTCAAACTGGGCTAAAGCGATCCTTCTTCCTCAGTCTCCCAATGTGCTGGCATGAGCCACTGCACCCGGCAACAGTGTTAACTTTTCTATATTATAAATATCCTTTTGGGGATTTTTCAGTTACAAGATTTTAAAATTCCTTCAACGTGATCCTAGAGACTGTGGGCTTTTACTCACCGTGTGCTATCTTCAGGGAGGGTGACCACCTTGTTTTTTGGATCCTCTTCATGATTTTGTCTTCACAGCCAGCACAAGTGGCTGGTGATGTAGACCATGCGGCCTGTGTAGTGGGCACCACCATCATCTCCTGGCTGCTGACCCAGTCCACCCTTGAACAATGACTGAGTCAGCAGAACCTGGTCACATTCTGTTTGAAACCCAGCCTTCAGCATTCCACATGGGTGGAATTCTTTCAGCCCACCCTGATTCCCATAATGTGCCTTTCAACTTAAATTGTTAATATAATTCAAATTAAAATTTTGTTTTTAGGATCTGGTTTTTTTGTTTTAAGGCTGCTATGTACTGAATGTTTGTGTCCCCCCCAATGTATATGTCGAAGCTCTAACTCCCAGAGTGGCTATATTTGGGGATGAGACTGTAAGAAAGTAACCAAGGTTAAATGAGGCCACGGGGCCCTGATCTGGGAGGATTCGTGTCCTTATAAGAACAGGCATCAGAGCACCCAGTCCATGCTCCCAGATGCTGAGGAGAGGCCTGCGAGCTCACACAGAGAAGGCGACTGTCTGCAGGTCAGGAAGAGAGCCCTCACCAGACACCAGATCTGCTGGGACCTCGATCCTGAGCTTTCCAGTCTCCAGCACTGTGAAAAAATAAATTGTTGCTTGAGCCACCCAGTCTGTGGTATTCTCTTGTAGCAGTCCAAGCAGACTAAGACAAAGCCTTAATTAATTAGATAATTTTTTAATCATAGTCTCACTCTGTTGCCCAGGCTGAAGTGCAGTGGCATGATTGCACTGTAATCGTGTCACCTCAACCTCCCGGGCTCAGGTTCTCCTTCTACCTCAGCCTCCCAACTACTTGGGACTATAGGTGCATGCCACCATGCCTGGTTAATTTTTGTATTTTTTGTAGAGTCAAGGTTTTGCTATGTTTCTTAGGCTGGTCTCGAACTCCTGGCCTCATGTGATCCTCCCACCTTGGCCTACCAAAGTGCTGGGACTATAGGCATGAGCCACCACACCCAGCCAAAGCGTTAATTTAAATTTTGATATAATCTTTATATTTAGTTTCTGGAAATGCAAAATTAATATGCTATAGCATTAAAGAATTGGCAGAAAAATATAAAAAGGAAGGTAGTTTGAAAAAATAAAAAACAGCACCCAGAAGCCTCCAAAAGAGGCCATACATAGCCTGAACAATCCCACAAGTGCTTCTGAAGGTTGCTGACTTGTGGAAGAGTCACATGCACACACTGCCCCAGGATGTGCTGCCCTTGGGAGGTGATAGCTGGGCCCTGTCCTGCCCCCCCCCAGACACCTAGACCCTGCTGCACTGCCCTGGGGGACCTCCATGCCATGCAGGACATGTGTGTTTTCATACGTTGGTCGGTGGCCACGTGTCCTGAAGGCATCTCTGCTTCCAGCTCCAAGTGCTGTCCCCACACCCTTTGTCCCTGTGGTTCTGATCCTGATTCCTGTCTGGAACCACAGCTGAAAGTGCATTCTCTTGCTGGGAGAAAATATTCGCAAACCACATATCTGGTAAGGGATTGGTACCTAGATTATATAGAGAACTCCTAAAACTCAACCAGAACAACCCCATTCAAAAATGAACCAAGCACTTGAATAGACATGTCTCCAAAGAAGATGCACAAGTGGCCAGTAAGCATGTGAAGAGATGCTCAATGCTGCTGACCATCAGGAATGAGGAACCTGCCTGTATCTCTGGGCTCCAGTCCCTCCTGAGGTGGGACCGCCCCCCATCCCCCTGAGCCTGGCCATGCCTCCCCTGTCTGCATTTCACATCTTTGCCAGAGAGTCTTCCAGAAGCACATGGCATGCTTCTGCCCAGAGGGCCTGGTGATGCCCAATGGCCCTGGTCCAGCCTTCCCCTCTGGAGCACAGCTCTTGGCCAGCATTTCTCAGTGTTGCCCATCTGTCTACAGCAAGCCCCTTAGATGTCGTTTCCCAAGACCCCCACCTCAGGTGTCAAGCGTCTCTCCATTGATGTTCACCATGCACTGTGAGGGACGCAGCTTGTGGGGTCTCCTGGGCTAGATGATGCCTGGGGCAGGTGGCGCCTTCTGTACTTCTTTTTCCCTGAGGTGCCCCTCCTCCCATCCTAGTGCTGCTGCCACCTTGACCTCGTGGGCCTGGGCGGGGTCAGGAGGCACAGGGTCAGCACTGGGACCCTGCTCTCCCTGCATTCCAGGTCCACCTGGGCACCATGACTTTGCAGAAGCCCTGAAACCTGTGGCAGATCTGAGGAGGTCTGGACATCACAGGTGCTCCTGGACTCACCACAGCCTCAACCTCCTGGGCTCAGGTGATCTTTTTGCCTCAGCTTTTCAAATTGTTGGAACTATGGATGCATGCCACCATGCATGGCTAATTGTTGTATTTTTTGTAGAGACAAGATTTCACAATGTTGTCCAAGGTGGTCTTGAGCTCCTGGCCTCAAGGATCCTTTCGCCTTGGCCTCTCAAAGTGCTGGGATTATAGGCATGAGCCATTGCATCCGGCCTCCCATTGGTTCTTTTGAAAAATTATTGCCTTGGCTGGACATGGTGGTTTACACGTATAATCCCAGCAGGATTATAGGCCGAGATGGGAGGATTGCTTGAGCCCAGGAATTCAAGACCAGTCTAGGCAACATAGTGAGACCCCATCCCCACAAAAAAATTTTTAAAAATTAGCTGGAAGGGCAACCCCCTGGGGTCCCCTCCCACTGTGGGAGCTTTTCTGTACTCTCAATAAATCCTGCTTTTTCAAAAACCAAATAAATAAATAAATTAGCTGGGTGTGGTGGCACATGTCTGTAGTCTCAACTACTTGTAAGTCTGAGGCAGGAGGATCGCCTGAGGCCCAGAAGGTCAAGGCTGCAGTGAGCTGTGATTGTACCACTGCACTCCAGCCTGGGCATCAGAGTAAGACCCTGACTCACACACACAAAAATATTATCTTTAAGACTTTTTTCCACTTTTAATTATAAAAAATGTCACACGCTATGTGAAGGTCAAGTGAGCCCTCGATTTTCCCTCACTCAGCCTCAGTAATGAGCAGTCCCACCCTGTTTCTGTTCTGTCTAGTAGACTCAATACAGAGGGCTCTTTTTTTACATGACCACAACCACTTTAGAAAGTGGCAGTTCTTGAATGTCACCAGATGCCTCATCGACGCCAAGTGTTCCTAGCCATGGCCCCAGCGTCAGCGCAGTTGCTGCCATGTTGCAAAGCATCTCCCATGTTGGAGATATATCTCCCTCCTACATCCCCTGGAACTGCAGAGCTAAGACTGAGTCAGGCTCCTGACTTCTTACCACGTCCAGTCCAAAGGCCCAGAGGATGGCATATCACTTCTGTCACACAGGATGGTCCCCAGCCACATGGGCCGTGATTTCTACCTGGCTGCACCTCCTCCTGCTATAGCGTCCTGAGCCCCGCATCCTCCCTGCCTCCCGCTACAGCCTCCTGAGCCCCACACCCTCCCAGCCTCCCTCTACAGCCTCCTGTGCCCTGTGTCCTCCCTGCCTCCCACTACAGCCACCCGTGCCCTGTGCCCTCCCTGCCTCCTGCATCCTCTTCCAGGACAGCTCTAGGAGAGGAAAGAGTGTGGGTGCCGCCCATCCCTGGGCCAGCCTAGTGCACAGAGTGGCTGAGTTCTTCCCTCCTGGCCCTCCCCCACCGGCCCTGGCTCTGCCTCAGGAAGGTCCTGCCTATTCCTCTGTCTCCCCATTCCTCTGTTTCCCACATTTCTGAGCTCCAAGGTCCCTGCAGCAGCAGCCCTCCTCTACCCCCCGCTGGGCTCCTGGCTGTGGCTGTACGTTCTAGGGTCTTCTCTCTCCCTGTGTGTCTCCCCGCCAGAGGGAAGCTACTCCTTCAAGCCTTGACTGGCCCGGGCACAATGCTCACCAGAATTCGTTGAATTAGTGACTCAAGGTCATTGCCTCTTTTTTTAAGTAGCAACTTTATTGAGAGATGGTTCACATACCATTCACCCATTTAAAGTGTGTGATTCAGAGGCTTTTAGTGTATCCACATAGTGGGGCAGCCTGCGCCACAGCCATTAGACTGTCTTCATCAGCTCAGGAGGAGACTGCAAACCTCTCAGCGCCCGCCCAAGCTCCTCCCCCAGCCCTGGCAGCCACTCATCTTTCTGTCTCTGTGGATGTGCCAAATCTGGACATTCAGTAAATGTGAAATAATATTATGGGTGGCCTTTTGTGTCTGGTTCCTTCCACTGAGTGTGTTTTCAAGGTTCATTCCACTGTAGCCTGTGGCATTGCTTTGTGCCTCTGAGTCATAGGCCACTGTGTGGATGGATTATGTGGTGTTTATCTGTCATCCGTTGATAGGCACTGAGCTGTGCCACTTTTTGCCTGATATGAATAATGTTACCACAAACACTCACATTCAAGCTTTTGTGTGGACATGTGTGTTAATTCCCCTGGTTGTATGTCCACACGTAGAATTGCTGGTCCACACAGTGACTCTGTAATTAATGTTTTGAGGGACTGCCACCCTGACACACACACACTCAGCAACACTGTTCACACTCTCATCAGTCAGGCATGAGGGTCCACAACCCGCCAGCATCATCAGCACCTGACTGTCCCCTCGCTGTCTTAGTGGGTGTGAGGTGGAATTGTGCTTGGTTGTTTGTTGACCAGTGATGTTGAGCATCCTTCTGAGTGTGTCTTCTCTGGAGATGTCTAGTCAGACCTCTGCCCCGTATGAAGCTGGGTCACAGCATGATCTTTTTATCATGGGATATGTGACCTAAACACACTTTTCCCATTCTGTGATTGTCTCCATCTCCATGGTCGTCCTGCCTTGATGAAGTCCAGGTCTCCATTCTGTTGTTGTGCCTTCCGTGTCATATCCAAGAACCTGTGACCCATCTCAGATCACACAGGTCTTCTTCTAAGAGTCTGTAGTTTTAGCCCTAACGTTTAGGTCACTGATCCCCTTGAATGTCTCTTATCTGGGAGGTGGGACCCTGCAGCCCTGGGAGCCTGTGACTCTCACACCTCAGCCCTGAAGCACCCTCCTTAGGGTGGGCAACCCACATGGTTCTGAGTTGAGCTGTCATCTGTGACTTCGTTGCTGTCCTGGGGCGTGTTGTGACTTAGGTGGGCAGGACAGGAGAGGACAGGACCAGCCGGGGCTACCATGTTGCTCTGGGCAGGTGCTCTGGCTCCCAGGACTAGGCCGGGCTTTCCAAGGCTGGACAGCAGGTAGCGGGACTGTCAGGAAGTTCATTGCCCTCCTTCTCCTAAGCCTGCCCTGGGTTAGTCTCTAAACGGCTCTTGTGTCTCCTGTGTGTCACCTCTCTCCAGGTGCAGACCTGACTGTCACTGAAGCCAGCAGCTCCGACAGCCGAGGAGAGAGGGCTGAGCTCTACGCACACGTCGAGGAGGGGCTCCTGGGGGGAGAGGCCAGCTACCTGGGCCCACCCCTCACCCCGGAGAAGGATGATGCTCTGCACCAGGTGACCGCCGTGGCCAACCTGCGCGCAGCGCTCATGAGTAAGAACAGCCTGCTGTCCCTCAAGGCCGACGTGCTGGGGGACGATGGCCCCCTGCTGTTCGAGTACCTGCCCAAAGGTGCCCACTCACTGTCGCGTAAGTGCAGGCCCTGGTGGGTCGCTCTGCTTTGCTTTGGTTTTGATGGTTAAGAGTTTTGAGTCTCGGACTGAGGATGGGATGGTGTGGACGGCAGCTGCCTTCTGACCTCCCACCTTCAGGAGGGGTAAGGCTGTGTCCCAGCCTAAATTGGCCTCTCAGGTTACACAGGCACCGCCGGGTCACAGGGGCACCGCTGGGCGCTTGTCTTAGAGCGAGGAGGGTGTTTATGTAGTTGTCAGGGCAACAGGAGGGGTCAGTCAGATACTCCTGGGATTTTGGAACTCGAGGCATCTCACACTAAAACCTGAAACTTGCTCACGAGTAATAGACCTGGATCCCTAGCCTCATCTGAGTCACAGAGGCTTGGCAGGGAGGCACAGGGTCTTTGTGTACCCAAGACGGGATCTGGCTCCCTCTGGCGGCTCCTCTGTTCTACCTTTGTGCCGGGCTGCCCTGCATGGGGAGACGGAGGAGCCATGAGCTGATGGGGAAAGTCAGATCATCTCCATACCTGTTTTCGCCAGACCACGTGGGGCACACGTGCATATTTACACGGAGCTGCGTGTTGTGTTTAGAGTGTGTCTCTGGCCGAATTCCAAATGCTGGATCTCCGCCATGGATCCATGGGTGTGGCTCTTACTGCTGGCGAACTCAACCAGATTCCTCTTCTGGCAGGACAGGAGAACAGTCAACTTTCGGTGTTAAAACCCTCCAGGGGCTGCTTGGTGCGAGCAGCCTTCTGTGGTCATGCACTCATCATGGCTGTGGTGGCCATTGTGGGCCTGGGTGTGGTGTACACTCGGCATTTGGTATGAGCTGGTGCTCAACCAAGCATGGGGAGGAGGCAGGCCATTTCTCTCCATGGGAGAGGGGCACCCCCAAACAGACAGTGCTGAGTTGGAGGTGTGAGAGGCCCCATTCTGGGTGGTCAGGGTCCGAGTATGTGTGATGAATGGTGCTGACCTGTCAGTCCCTGACGACTGAATGAAGTGAGGGAAAGCTTGCCAGCTGTCCTTGACGTTGGGGATTTGGGGAGCATGTCTGTGTTAATTTTTACACTGCTTTAAAAACAATACTTTTATAACTTTGTTTTCATACACACACAATATTCTCTGGGCTTTTGGGTTGCATGAGTAGTGATGCGAACTGTGGTGCCTAATAAACACTGCCAGTGGAAAATCATGTCGGCGTTCTCTTTATTTCCATGAACTTACTCAAGCACCACTGCAGGTGATGGGACTTGAGGCGCAGAGTCAGACCTGGGCTCAGCATCTCACAGGCGGTGGCAAGCGATTGACCGTTGGGCTCGTGTTACAAACGTTTTTAGGTCTCAGTTTACACATCTGAAAAATGGGGGTGGGTAGCACCACTGACACAGCTGCTGTGACTTTAAAACAAAATAGCATTTTGAAAACATCAGACACATTGCGGGTAGAGTGTGTGCAATCAATGCTCCAACACACTGGTCCCTGTCCCCTCTCCAGTGTGAAAGCGTCCTTGTTGGCAGAAATTGCCAGGTTCATCAGGACCCCAGGGTGTTGGGACGGTCAGAGAGACAGTGACAGGACATGGGGCCTCTGAAATTCAGGGTAGGAGTGTCCACTGTTGGAGGAGATGGCGGTCAGGCTCTGGGTAGCAGGTGTGTGGGCTGGGATGTGGCTGATATGTGCCCTCGAGGTGCAATGGGGCCCCACACTCCTCACCACATCACTGTGATCACCCTTCCACATTGCAAGGATCAGACATCAGTCTTCTTGGATGCTCTTGCACTGTAGGGCAGGGGCCCTTATGACATTCAGGTACTCCATTGTCCCAGATGAGGCCCATCTGGCTTTGTTGTTGGGAATGACTTTGGAATGGGGAGAAATGATTTGCTGTGCTTTTTCTCTGTGTCTGGTTCTGCAGCCTTCCCCTCAGTGTGAACCCTGTCCCAGAGGCCTCCTGTGAGGTTGCTCCAGGAACCAGGCAGCAGATGGGGTCAGAGGGTGCATCTGGCTCAAAGGCGTGTGTCCCACCCTTATGGCCTAGCAGGGGCCTAGTGCTGTGTAAACTCCACTCCAGTCTCAGCTGCCCTGGGCAGTCTCTACCCTCTCCCACTCTCTGAGGTCCTCCATCCTGTGTCACCCCCAGGAGGGGCTGGGCTGTCACCCCTACCTCCACACCCCTTGCAGGGTGGCAAGGTTGTGAGGTTGTGAGGGTGGTGGCTGCCCCTTGGGTCCAGGCCTCACATGGTGGTTTTTTCTTCTCAGATCTTTCTCTCCTGGGTGGGTCATGGCCTACTACTCTGTGCTTAGTACATCTTGGAACTGTGTTCAGGTGGCAGCCCCTGCACTCTGGCGTGGTTTGCAGCATGACCACTCATTGCTGTGGTCGCTCACGTCTCGCTGCACTTGGGGTGGCGGAGAGCTGAGGTTGGAGTCCCATCTTCATCTATTTTTAGTGCACCTGTGACTAATTCCAGGTGAACACAGCAATTGGGCTTTTGTTATTTCTATTCTGTTTTAACATCCTAAATTTTCTACTTTTCTCATAAGAATTTACCCTTTTGTTGTCCATAAATAAAGTCTAGAGGTTGGCAGCCCCTCTCGCTGGTTGGGCTGGGAGCTAGATGACTTGGGCTGCATGTAGGGATCCAGACCCCTGCCCAGCGGGCAGAGAGGCTGTAGAACTTGGTGGGGGAATGGACTATTTTAAAACTATTTTTCCCTTTTTTTACATTTTTTGCAGAGACAGGGTCTTGCTGTGTTGCCCAGACTGGTCTCAAACTCCTAGGCTCAGTAACCCTCCTGTCTCAGCCTTCCAAAGCACTGGCATTACAGGTATGAGCCACTGAGCCCAGCTGCTAAAACATTTTCTGACACTCTGAATGACATCAATCTGTTTCTGGGCATCCACTGAAGTGAATAATAGAAACAGCTGAGAAAAATACCCTTTATTTTACAAAATATTTGACCCCTACTTTAGGTACCTCTTCCCAAGTGATGGTCCTGACCCTTCTTGAGATGTGGACTGGCACCGGCGCCTGCATCCCAGCGGCTGTGTGAAGCTGATGTGTGATCAGACGGCCCCGTCGGCAGGCCCTGCCTTTGGGTCACTTGCTGTGGGTCATCCTATACCATGGCGCGCGTCGGTATTCACCACACAGTCTGCCGACCCTTTTGTGTGTGGACTTGTTGGGGGACTCAGCTCTGAGTCCTTGGTGTTTGTGGACTGAGGGGTTCATTCACAGGTGCTTCTAAATGCTTGAGGAAGGCCCACAGGCCTCAGCACACCGCCTCTCCTCTTTCTCTCCAGAGCGCTCTTGGTGTGTGTGCATATCCGCTGCTCTTGGTGGGGCCTGGGCTGCACTGTGTGGGGCAAGGGCTGGGCCGGACAAGTGGGACCCTCCTGTGCACCCATCTGTGGTGTGGCCCCCTTGTCCTGCAGTTCTGGAAACACCCCTGAGCCCAGGTGCCCATAAGCTCTCGTGCCGTGTCCTCCAGGGCAGTCACACCATGCACCTGGGAAACACCATGTACCCACTGAGGTGTGAAGACAGCCTCCATCAGGTGGGCCTTTGTACCTTCCTTCCCAGGGGTGCCCTGGAAAGCGGGCTTGGAAGGTAGTAAGACCCCCGCTGCGGGTCTGGGGCCCATGGTCCTGGGCTGGCCTGGCCCTGTGTTCGGGCTTTGCTGTGTGTCATGCCTCATGACCCCCACGTGCTGGTTGCCAGTGACTGGCGTTTTCATCAGTGTTATCTCTGGCATGCCCCATCAAGCACACATCCCAGTGACATGTGTGGCGTTGAGAAACCAGACAGCAATGCCAGCATCCTCAGCGAAGTGTCTGATGGGGCTTTGTGGTATGGGGGTGTGGTGTGGGGACTCCAGCCTGGCCTGGTCCTCCTTGGTCACGAACTCACTGTGGTGGTATAACCACAGTCTAGTCATGGCAATTGTAAACAAGAATGAGATTGTAGTAACCGAGTTTTAAATGTAGAGAACCGGTAAATATGCAGGCAGTGTGCCAACAGTATGCAGCAGCCGATACTCGGAGGGACTTTCGGGAAGGTTCTGGAACATTCCAGAAAAACTGAAATGGCTTACTTGTTTTCCTAGGACTAATAGCATTGGCTTGGCTGTTAAGCTTAACAGCTGGTGGTTCCCTTTCTAGATCATCAGTCTTTTGACTTCACCGTAAGAGGACTTTGCATATTGCTCATTTGGATTCCATTTAATTTGCCTCTCTCTTACTTTTGTTACTTTTCCACAGCTGGCTAACATCCGCCGTTCATAGTCAGGGTTCACCAAACAGGAACCATGGAAAGTGTCATTTTTGGCTCAGAACATGGCTGTTTCCGAGTTGTTTGTGGGTGACACTGAGCTGTGGTGGGTGGTGCATGCACCGCTTTCAAGGGCCGGGAAGTGTCACCATAGAACACGGGGACTGTGGAACAAGCTGCAAGAGAACCAGCCAGCTGGCACAGAGGGCTGAGCCCCCAAGAGGCTGTGGCGCCACTCAACGCAGTGATACCAAAAGCATGGGGCACACCATCCTAAGGAAAGAGTCAAGATCCCCACCCTTCCTACGGGGGCACATGCCAAGTTCCCACCGGTTCTCTCGGGGAGGGACACTTCCCCATCGCAGCTATTGGTGGCATTGGCTGTGGTCCAGGCACCTTGTGGAGAAGAATTGTGGCTGCTCTTGCTTTGGTTGCGGCTTAGAGACTCTTCTCCATGGTATTTAGAAAAGGAACCAAGGACTCCAACTCGATGCTGGAACTTTAAACTGTTTCTGAGTAAGAGGTGCCGCTGGTGGGAATGTTTCTGCACTTCCAGAGGAACATCCGGGCGGGCGCTGGCCAGAGGTGGTGTCTCATGGGGTGCGTACTCTGCTTCCTGTGCCAACACCGTGTTGCTCCTGGGAGAGGGACCCTGCCCCAGACGAGTCATGTGCGGAGACCCTGGCGTTGGGGTTGGCACCCACACGTCTGCCGCCAGCGAGACCCTGGCATCACCACCACTGCGCACCGCTCCCTGGGAAGATCGATGGTGCTTCTGGAACTCTCTAAAGCCCCGCGGTGGCTGTGCGTTCCGGGGGTGAGACTCCTTTCCTGTGTTCCCAGGGCCCGAGTCACTCATGGGGGACCCTGGTAGCAGAGTGGAAGGCCTTCCACCCGCCTCCCCCAGAGCCACGGGATGGTCTCTGGGGACCCGCCAGACCCAGCCTGGGGCGTTCTTGCCACCTCCCACAACCCAGGTAAGACACGAAGGCGGCCAGCCACGTGGGGCAGCCAGGCCAATGTGTGGGCACACTGTGCCTGTGACATCATGTGCCAGTGGCTGTGTCCAGGTGAGCCTGGAGCCTCTGCTAAGGTTCTTGGCGCCTGTCTCTCCTCTTCCAACTCAGCCAGTTGCAGGGAAAGCCCATCTTGGCCTCTGACGACATCAGCCTTTGCAGCAATAGCTGACCCATTCCCATAGCACCGTGTTGTGTGACATTCAAGTGGTTTTTATATTTAAATTAAAATGTTTCTCTGAACTTTCCCTGAGAAGTTTTTACCCTAATGTAAAGACATCTGATTTGTGTGGCAGTTGAGTAAAAACACTGTTTCCCAGAACTGAGTGCTGGTCTCTGGCTGGGCTGCCCCACACCAGGTCACTGTGTGCATCTGGCCATCCCTGACTCGGAGACCACTGCCCCAGCCCGAGCCCCACAGGGTGCGGACGGGAGACAGGTTCTCCTTCCCGTTCCCAGGGAGCAGGGCTGCTTATCTAAAGAAATGTCTCTGAGGCTCAGTTACCTCCCTGAAGAAAAAGATTCTTTAGAAAAAGCTGAACCACATATTTTAGATTTTGAAGTTAATTAATTTGCTCTTCCTACGAGTCATTTCTAACAGGGCAGTTTTGGTGGGGGGGGGTGTTGGTGTTCTGTTCATGCAGATTTCTCTTCTGCATGTCTGTTCATTGAGAATTAATTATAGCTTTCCTTTCCAGATGGCCGAGACGGGTTGTCTTAGTAGCGATTGGACAGTGTCCCAGGTGAGTAAGAGGCGGCAGAACATGTCGGCTCTAGAAGTCTTGCCTGATTTTATCCCGTCCCACGTCTGTAACTCATCTGTCTCTGGTTCTAGATTGACACCTCGTGGCGTGGCGTCCTGGGCTGAGCTGTCCTCTTCTGTTGCTGGCTTGAGCTGGCATCTGGGTGGCTTTCTGCAGGGGCTGTGGCCTGTCCAGGATACCCAAGGAGGCCTGGATGGACTCACCCAGCCCAGGGTGGCCAGTGCTGGGGCGGCCTGGCCTGGCCTAGAGCTCCTTGAGTGCAACAGCTGTACTTGAAGTCAGTGAAGGAGCCCACAAAGAAAATGTCCCCGTGGAAACAGAAGGACGGCTCTCCTGCTTGCCATGGCTTGGGACAGAACTGACTGGGTGCCTTTTGTCCACATTGGAGCCAGCATTCCCTCTTCCTTGATACTGCTGCCGGGCTTTGGTGTTCAGGTCCAGGTGGCATCTGGGTCAGCCTGCCCAGGTGTAAGAATGTTCAAGTGTGTAGATGCAGGCAGGGAACTGGGTGACTGGAAGGCCATGTTGGGGCAGGAATGGCCTGTGGGGAACTGGGACTGGGGGCCAGTGTGTATCATAACTGTGGTCACTTCTCAAATCCTCTGCCAGCTGCCAGGTGAAGGCATTCTAGCATCCAGCCAGCCAATGGGCAGGTGGGCCACCATCCACTAGGAGTGCAGCCAAGTGGCTCTGACCCAGTCACTCTCTAGAAAGATCTGAGTGACAAAGCCTGCCTGACGTCCTTGGTGTATGCGCCTGTGTGTGCATGTCCCACCAAGTGTTGATACAGAATTACCAAAAACCACTCTTCTTTTCAGAAAGAATGCCTGGTGTTTGCTATGGGCTATCTTTGTTGGACGCGTTGGGTTCAGTGTCAGCTTGTTAATTCACAGCAGGTGGCTATGGGCTTGGTGGGTTCCAGGGACCTGGGGCAAGCACAGGTGGGCCCAGGAGGGAGACAGACACCCTCATTCCATTACAGGCGGGTCTGGGATAATCAAATGTGGCATCTAGTGGAGTGGGCAAGTGTCTGGGAAAGGTGCTTCTCGATAGGATACCCTTCTCCACAACCTGGAGGGCAGCCCTGGCTCCCTCCCAGGCCAGCCCCACATCACCACAACCTGCCCCGTTTTCCAGTGCTTGCCAGTTGGTAAAATCTTTATGATCATGAAGTGAGTTTCTGAAGGTGGAGAAAAGTTAGAGTTTTAGGAAGACTCAGGATATTATTCCCAAAGATGACCGCACTCTCTAGTGGTGTCTGCATGAGTCAGAAGACCAGTCAACCCAGGTCAACCCCTTCTGAGCCAACAGAGACCTTGTTAGTTTATGTAAGTGCCTATTTGAGTTGAATGTCATTTCCAGAGAAAAAGCAGCTTTTCTTTTCTTTTGCATTGGTCATAATGGGACCTTTCAGCTGTTAGGTCTCAAAGGTTATTTGTCCAAACCTGGTCACGGTAACAGGAGAAACACATGGCACCTGGTGTGTGATGGTTCCACGTATGGGTTCTGCGTTTGCGGGCTAGGGGTGCCATGCACTGTTAACAAGAGAGAGACATCAGAAGCCAGATAGCTGCGGTGCCTTTTGTGTCCCAGGGTGGGTGGCAGGTGGGTCCAACAGGGAGAGTCGTCGTTTTGGGTCAACAAGGAGGGCTGTGTTGTGGAGGTTCTCTTGGTGCCGTTGTGCTGAAATGGTTTGGTTAAATTCTGAAAACAATTAAAAAATTGTAGATAAGTTCTATGGAACCTGAAAGAACTGGGCTCATGGCAGACGGCAAGATGATAAAGAGTGTTAGAAGCATTTTGAGGATGGACATTGCCTGATTTCATTCTTACCTCTAACATTGTTTCCCCTAAAACTACATGGGCACTCAACAAAGGAAATTTTCAGCAAGTTCATTTAAATACTTCATCTCTTATATTTTGTTAAACTTTCTGTTGAAATACTTCATTGAAATACTGTGGCCTGTAAACCCAGCACTTTGGGAAGCTGAGGCAAGAGGATTGCTGAGCTCAGGGGTTCAAGACCATCTGGGCAACTTAGTGAGACCTCATCTCTACAATAAATCAAAAAATAAGCTAGGCATGGTAATGCGCACCTGTAGTTCCAGCTACTTGGAAGGCTGAGGTGAAAGGATAGACTGAACCCAGCAGGTTGAGGCTGCAATGGCTGTGAGCATGTCACTGTACTCCAGCCTGGGCGATGGGTGATGGAGTGAGACTCCAACTCAAAAAAAAAAAGAAAGAAAAGAAAGAAATACTGTGGCTTGGGGGTTGACTACAAAGAGTTTTAAAAATGTGTCAATATGTAACAATCTTTCTTGGAAAAGAATTTCATAATAAAAGGTCGATTTTTTCGTTAGGTATATTTACAGCCACAAAACTTGTTCTATGTCTACAAATTCATTTTGGGCTTCTTGGCATATTATGAATGGGTGGCCTCAGAAACTTGGCTGTCAGTACAACAGTAACTGGGTGTCTGTGTGTGTGTTTATAGAAAGTAAGACTTCCACTCACTTGGGGAATATTAACTTATTAATTTTGACTACATTTAAAATAAATAATGCAGGCCGGGCTCGGTGGCTCAGCCTGTAATCCCAGTATTTTGGGAGGCCAAGACGAATGGATTGCCTGAACCTGTGGGCTCGAGACCAGCCTGGGCAACCTGACGAGACTTCGTCTCTACAATAAATCAAAAATTGACTGGATGCAGTAGTGTGCACCTGTAGTTCCAGGTACTTGAAAGGCTGAGGTCAAAGGATCACCTGAGTCCAGCAGATCGATACTTGGGTAGCCATGAGCATGTCACTGCACTCTAGCCTGGGGGACAGAATGAGACTTCAACTCAAAATAAAATTTTTTTAAATAAAATAAATAATGCAGCTTGGTGGCTCACACCTATAATCCCAGCACTTTAGGAGGCCAAGGTAGGAGGATTGCATGAGCCCAGAAGTTTTAGACCAGAATGGGCAGCAAAGCAGGACCTCATCTCTACAAAAAAAAAAAAAATTTTCATCTGAGTGCCTGTATAGTCCCAGCTGCTCAGAAGGCTGAGGCAGAAGGATTACCTGAACCCAGAAGATCGAGACTGCAGTGAGCCATGATCATGCCACTGCACTGGGCAACAGAGTGAGATCCTGACCCCCTGCAAAAAAAAAATATATATATGTGTGTGTGTGTGTGTGTGTGTGTGTGTGTGTGTGTGTGTGTGTGTCCTGATTATTGTCAGGTGCTAAGGAAAAGGCATTAATTAATTATTTAATTAATTTAAAAAATTTTTTTGAGTTGGAGTTTCACTCTTGTCTCCCAGGCTGGAGTACGGTGGCATGCTCACGGCCACCGCAGCCTCGACCTGCTGGGCTCTGGTGATCCTTCCACTTCAGCCTTCCAAGTAGCTGGAACTACAGATGCACACCACTATGCCTGGCTAGTTTTTTGTGATTTTATTGTAGAGATGAGGTATCACCAAATTGCTCAGGTTGGTCTCAAACCCCTGGACTCAGGCAATCCTCTTGCCTTGGCTTCCCAAAGTGCTGGGATTACAGGCTGAGCCACTGCATCTGACCGCATTAATATATTTTAAGGAGGATTTGTTTTGAAGAAAACTTTTTAAACTTCCAGTTTCAGCCATGACTAACTTGTTTTGAAAACTATTTGAAAGGCTTGACAAAACAAAAACCAAAACAAGAAACCACATGCATGTGCATGTGCACACGCAAACGTGCACGTGTGTTCGCACGCAAACGTGCACGTGTGTGCGCGCGCGCACACACACACACACACACACACACACACACACACACACACACCCTGAAGGGTGACCAGTGCAGGACGAAGGCTGTGGTCCCTGAGGCAGGGAAGGACAAAGACAAGCTGCACCTCACCCCAACTGTGTCTCCGGCGTTTTTTCGAAACTGTAGAGCAGGAAACAGAAGCTAAGCAGAAAGCAGCTGTATTTTTGTGCTATGGGTATGGAGGTTGTTCATCAAGGCAGCCAGAGTAGCTGGGACTTGAGGGACAAAATCTCAAAAAGCAAGAAACCAGAGAGAAAGAGTCCCTAAATCTTCAGACAAACCCTCTAGCCTCTGAAACACATCACACACACACACACACACACACACAGAGCAACACTGTGAGAATCCCAGCAGGAACAGCACTGGGCAGAGGCTATGTTGCACAGCTGAAGTCTACACTGTGGTGCTCACTAGGACACAAGATGGGAGCCAAGCCCAGGCAAGGGGAAGGGAGGGAAACACTCTAGGTTTAAGATGAGACCCCAGGCCGGGCTCGATGGCTCAGGCTGTAATCCTAGAGCTTTGGGAGGCTGAGGTGAGTGGATTGCCTAAGTCCATGGGTTCGAGACCTACCTGGGCAACTTGACGAGACCCCATCTCTATAATAAATAAATAAATAAGCCGAGCGTGGTAGCACATGCCTATGTTTCTGGCTACTTGGAAGACTGAGGCGGAAGGATCGCCAGAGCCCAGCAGGCCAAGGCTGCGGTGGCTGGGAGCATGCCACTGCGCTCCAGTCTGGGTGACGGAGTGAGACTCCAACTCAAAAAAAAAAAAAAAAAGAAAGAAAGAAAGAAAAGAAAAGATGAGACCCCAGAGGGACCACACTCCCTGGGACTACAACAAAGTAAGTCTCACTCCCTGGGACTACCCAAAACCTGAATAAGGGCAGCACTAAAAGCTAAAATGAAGCCTCTACAAGGACAATGTAATTCTCCAGAATCTGTCTGCTTGCCAGAGACAAAAATATATCACAACCTTAACTATCTTTGGAAAAAGGTGACATTGTCCGAAGTGTATCTACTGTTCATTCACCATATCTACCATCTAATAGGAAGTTACATTGTGTTCCAAATGACAGGACTAAATGACTAAAACCAACCTGGAAACACAGATATTGCAGTTAATCAGACAGAGACTCAATGATATCTATAGCTAACATATTCAAGAAAATTGAGCACATGATGGACAAACTAGATTAAAAACATGTAGACTTTTAAGAGAATTAGAATGTACAAAAAAGAATAAAGTGGAAACTTTGGAACTGAAAATACAATATCTGAAATTAGGACTTCTCTGGATAGGCCAGTAGTGGTTGGGGACAGAATAGAAGGTGGGGTCAGAGAACTGGAAGGTAGATCCATAGGAAATACTTATGCTACAGCTCAGAGGGAAACAAAAAGAATGGGGGAAAAGACAAAGAGACATGTGGAACTCCTTGAAAGTGTTTAATGTATGTGTATTGGAGCTCTAGAATGGGAGAGGAGAGAATATGAAGCAGACACAATATCTAAAGAGACAGTAGCTAAGAGTGTTCCAAAACTGATGAAAGACATTATCCCACAAATTCAGGAATCTCAGTGAATTCAATGCAGAATGAATACCAAACCAACTAAAACAACAACAAGCTGGGCTCGGTGGCTCAGCCTGTAATCCTGCGCCTTTGGGAGGCGGAGGTGAGTGGATTTGCCTGAGCCCGTGGGCTCGAGACCCACCCGCCTTGGCATGCGAGACTTCATCTCTACAATAAATCAAAAAATTAGCTGGGCATGGTAGCGCATGCCTGTAATTTTGGCTACTCGGAAGGCTGAGGCGGAGGGATCGCTGGAGCCCAGTGGGTCAAGGCTGCAGTGGATGAGAGCGGCCACTGCACTCCAGTCTGGGCGATAGAGTGAGACTCCAACTCAAAAAAAGAAAAACAACAACAACAACAACAAATGTAGGCACATTATAGTGAAACTCTTGAAACCAAAAACACAAAGAAATCTTAAAACCAGCCAGAGAAAAATGCTTAATATTTAGAGGGGCAAAAACAAGACTAATGACTGACTTTTCAACAGAAACTAGCAGACAATGAATGACATCTTCGAGATGCTTGAAGGAAAAAGTTGGTAACCAGAAATTCTATACCCAGCAAAAACATTCTTTCCAATATAAGGCTATAGAAAACATGACCAAGAAAAGTCACTGCCAGATGGCAAGAAGTATGAAAAAGTGTCTTTCAGGCTAAAGAAAAAGTGTCCCAGATGAAAGCACAGAAATGAAGGAATAAAAAGTCCTGAAAGGGTAACTGTGGGGGTAATGTAAAAGAAACTTGAGTGTTTAAAGTAACATGTATACTCTTTGTAGGGTTTTAACATAATTAGGAGTAAAATATATAGCATGTAGTAATAGCATGCAGGGGTGGGGGATAGATGAGGGTTAGCTGTTGTGTGGTTCTTGCATCTTTTGCATAGTGACCATGATTTGTGACTAAAGTCAGGCACGGTGGCTCACGCCTATAACACCAGCACTTTGAAAGACCAAGGTGGAAGGATTACTTGAGACCAGGAATTCAAGGCTGGAGTGAGATATAATTGTGCCACTGCACACCAGCCTCAATGACAGAGAGATACCTTGTCTCTAAATAAATAAGCGAATAAATAAAATTAAAAAAAGAAAGATGAACTAAACAAGCACTTACCTAAAGAAAGTCAGTATAGCAATTTTAATACTGAAGTAAACTTTGAGGGAATTGCATGATGAACAAGAGGGAATTGCATGATGAAAAAGGGTCTGTTCAGGAGTAAATATTACACTCCTAAGTGTGTATACTTCTAACAGCTCAGTGTTAAAATATGTGATCTAAAAGTCCGAAGTACTTAAAAGAGAGATAGACAAGTCCACAATTATAATTGGGGATTTTTTCTTTTTCTTTTTTTTTTTTTTTGAGTTGGAATCTCACTCTGTCGCCCAGACTGGAGTGCAGTGACCGCTCCCGGCCACTGCAGCCTCGACCTGCTGGGTTCCGGTGATCCTTCCGCCTCAGCCTTCCGAATAGCCGGAATTACAGGCATGCGCTACCATGCCCGGTTGATTTTTTTATTTATTGTGGAGATGAGGTCTCGCTGCCCAGGTGGGTCTCGAACCCGCGGGCTCAGGCAATCCACTCACCTCAGCCTCCCAAAGGTGCGGGATTACAGGCTGAGCCACCGAGCCCGGCTTAATTGGGGATTTTAAAACATTCTTCTTTCAGTAGTTGATAGGACAGCAAGCAAAATCTCAGTAAGGATAGAAAAGATCTGAACACAGTTTTCTTCTTCTTTTTTTTTTTTTTTTTTGAGTTGGAGTCTCACCCTGTCGCCCAGGCTGGAGTGCAGTGGCATGCTCCTGGCCACTGCAGCCTCGACCTGCTAGACTCAGGTGATCCTTCCACCTCTGCCTTCCAAGTAGCCAGAACTACAGGCATGTGCTACCACACCCAACTAATTTTTTGATTTATTGTAGAGACGAGGTCTCACCATGTTGCCCAGGCTAGTCTCAAACCCCCGGGCTCAGGCAATCCTCTCGCCTGGGCTTCCCAAAGTGCTGGGGATTATAGGCTTGAGCTACTGCACCCAGCACAGTTTTCAAATGTTAAGTTAACCATGAATTCCTGAGGCAACCTGTCTGGTCACAAGCTGTTATTCTTTTTCTGTATCATTAGATTCAACTTGCTAATGTTTTGTTTGAGAGTCTTGCATCTAAGTTCACACATATATTGGCCTCTAACAATACAGCCCAATTTGAACATTATACCAAACAAGTGCAGAGTATTCCAAATGTACAAGAAACATTTAAAAAAATAAACCAGTGCCATAAAGTAAGTCCAACAAATATCAAAGGACTGAAATCATATAGAATATGTTTTTGACTTTAGCGAAATGAAGTTGGAGATCAGTAGGAGGAAGACACTGGAATATATCCAAATGCATGTAAGTCAAGCAACATACTTTGACATAATCCACAAATCAAAGAATAAGTCATGTGGGAAAGTATATCAGAACTTTTAGGCCACATCTAAAGCAGTGTTTAAGGAAAGTTTATAGCTTTAATTGCACTTGTTAGGAAAGAAAGAATGATTCTAAATTTCTATGTTAAGAAGTGAGAAAAAATAGCACATTAAACCTAAAGAAAGTAGTTTACACCAAGAACTAGTCCAGTGGGGGGTGGGAGAGACCTAAAGAAAGTAGAAGGGATGAAGAGTAGATACCAACAAAATAGAGAGTAGACCTGCACAAAAAGAGAGGAAAGTATGAATTACCAGTAAAAGTTATAAAGAGAGATCACTACTACAGAGCCTACAGATACTGGAAAGATTATAAGAGCACATTATGCACAACTTTATGCCAATACATTTGACAAGTTGGAGGGAATGAGTACATTTCTTGAAAAACACAATGGACCAAAACTGAAGCAAAAAGAGAAACTCTCAATAGTTTTGTGATCTGAGGAAATTGAATTAATACCTGTAAAATCCTCTCATAGAGAAAGTGCCAGGGTCCAATGGCTTCACTCATTAATTCTTCAAATGTTAATGGAAGAAATGTCAGCTCTATACAAACTTCCAGAGACTAGAAAAAGGGAACACTTTGCAGCCTGCCAGGTGAGGCTGGCATTGCCTCAATCCCAGAACCTGGCAAGGCATTACCAGAAAGAAAAACTGTAGGCACTATCACTCAGCACAGATGTGCAACTATTAGATACTAGCAAATTGAATCCAGTGATAGCACATGGTCAGGTGGGCTTATTCCAGGAACTCAAGGTCAAGTCAGCATTTGGAAATCCATCTGTGTAATTCACCACATTAGCAGAATAAAGGAGAAAAACCCCTATCATCCCCTCAATAAATACAGAAAACACTTTTGATAAAATGCAGTAGCATTCATGATAAAAATTCTGGGCAAACTTGGGGTAGAAAGAAATGTTTTTAATCTGATAAAAGGTATCTATAAAAATAATAGTTGACATCATGGTTAATATGAAATAATGACGACTTTGCCTCTGAGTTTGGGGACAAGATGAGCATGGCCACCATCACTGTTTACGTTCAGCGTTGACTGGAGATCTTGTGCATGTATAGGGTGGCACATGAGAGCCAGCACCTTCTAGTTCGAGCGTCCCTTGCCCCTAAGCCCCACCCCCATCCTAAGCAATGCACTAAGGTAATTAAAGGAGCCAAGGGAGTCAAGATTAGAAAGGAATAAGTAAATCTTTCACTGTTTGCAGATGACATGATTATGCTATATAGTAATTAAAAGACTCTAGAAGCCATTCGATTTAATAAGTGAATTTACCAAAAATACTGAATATGGAGTCAATATGCAAAAGTCCACCATATTTCAGTATGTTAACAACAAACAGACCTGGGGTGGTGGCTCACACCTGTAATCCCACACTTTGGAAGGTGGAGACAGGAGAACTACCTGAGCCCAGGGGTTCAAGACAGCCTGGACAACTTGGCAAGACCTCATTTCTACAATAAATCAAAAAATTAGCTGGGTTTGGTGGCACGTGCCTGGAGTTCCAGCTACTTGGAAGGCTAAGGCAGAAGGATCACCTGAGCCCAGCAGGTTGAGGCTGTGTGGTTGTGAGTGTGCCACTGTGCTTCAGTCTGGATGGCAGAGTGAGACTTCAACTCAAAAATAAAAAAAAATTCATTTACAGGACATCAAATGCTTGGAAATAAATCAAACAAAAAATATGCAAGACCTCTACAGAAAACTATAAAATATTACTGAGAGAAATTAAAGAAGATATAAATAAATGGAGGAATATACTATGTTCATGGAATGGGAGACTCACTACTGTTAAGATGTCAAATCTCTTCAAATTGATATGTAGATTCAATGCAATCCCTATTAAAATCCTAGCTGAGGGGTGTGTGTGTGTGTGTGTGAATTGATTGACTTTTAAATATGTCTGGAAATGCAAAGGATCCAGGATAGTGATCTGAGGGTCCCTGGGATTTGTCTTAGTTGGGTGTGTCAAGGTACAAAGACACAGAGATGACTGTCACAAGGAAGAATTTTCTTATATTCACAGATTCCTAGGAGTACAAGGCACACTGTCCCATGCAGAGCTGCTGCAGGAGGAGGCTGAGGGGTGGGGCAGAGGGCAGGGGGCAGGAAGAGGGTAGTGCAGGCCAGAGCTGGGTTGAGGTTTCTGTGGGAAGGAATGGACGGGGTTTAGCATTGGCTTGAATGACTTCAGCAGGTCTGGACGTGGGCTGTCTCTTGTCCAGTCCCAAGCCCTGGGGTGATTAGAGAAGGGACTATATGCTCTGAGGTGAAGCCCTTAGGGAGGTGGTGGGGGGTGTGGCTCTGGCTGGTTGTTTTGCATACAAAAAGTAAATCAGCTGGCACAGTGGCTCATGCCTTGTAATTCCAGCACTTTGGGAGCTGGAGACTAGAGGATTGCCTGAGCCCACGAGTTCAAGTTCAAGACCAGCCTGGGCAACATGGCGAGCCATTGTCTCTACAATAAATAAAAAATTAGCCAGGGGTGGTGGCGCATGCCTGTAGTTCCAGCTACTTGGAAGGCTGAGGTGGAAGAATCACCTGAGCCCAGCAGATCAAGGCTGCAGTGACTGTGAAAGTGCTACTGCACTCCAGCCTAGGTAACAGAGTGAGACTCTTACTAAAAAAAGAAAAAGAAAAATCATTTGTTATCTCTAGGAATTGGTCATCCCTGGGAGGGGAAGTCCCTCTAAGGTGGTCAGGATGCCTGTGGAGGAGTCAAGAGCATCAGAATACAGGACAAGAAAGCTGGGGTTAACAGACAGCTGAGCTGCTCTTGAAGAGGAAGGAGGAGGCCAGAGGACTGGCATAGCAGATACCAAGCCTTGTAGGGCTGCAGGGGTGGAGGCTTGGGGTATCTGTGCAGGGATAGAGGAGCAGATGGTGATGTGTGACATACCATGGTCACCCCTGCAGTTCAGTGGGGGATGAGGGCTTTCCAGTACATCATGCTGAGTGAATTGGACATCTGCATGGAGAAAAAAATGAGCCTTGACCTCTGCTCCTCACCAAGCACGAAAGTTAATTTGAGATGAATCATAAGCCTTTGAAAAACTGTTGGGCAATATCTGCTAAAGTCAAACATGTGAATACCATGTGATCCAGACATCCTTTCTCGGGCCTATGTCCTGCAGAAATGAGAGCTGATGCCACTGAGACATGTGTGAGAGCTGTTTGAGTACCACTGCTCAGTAGGTCCAAACTGGCATCCACAGAATGGATGCATTGAGGTGTAACGTACCATGGAGTACTACACAGCAACTAACAAGAACAGACACTGCTCTGGGCAGCAGCATGGGTACCATGGGTGAAGCCAGCATGGCCTGTAAGCCCACATACATGCAGCCCCAGAACAGCTAAACAAGTGTGTGGTGATCCAGGCAGGGCAGCTGCGGCCTTTGGGGGCGCCAAGGGGCTCTTGGTAGGCTGCTGGGGATGTGCGTGCCTTGGACATACCATAAGTGGTTCTATGTGGGCGTGGGCGTAGATCAGATTCACTTAGCCATATGTCTATGCTACCTGCACTTTATGCAAGGCTAAAAACTTTTTTGAAAATAATTTGAGCTGGTCGCAGTGGTTTACGCTTATAATCCCAGCACTTTGAGAGGTGGAGGTGAGAGGATAGCCTAAGTCCAGGGGTTCAAGGCCAACCTGGGCAACTTGGCAAGACATCTAGATTATTTGATTCTAGAATAAATCAAAAAATTAGCCGGGTGTGGTGGTGAGCATCTGTGGTTCCAGCTACTTGGAAGGCTGAGGTGGAAGGATCGTCTGAGCCCAGCAGGTTGAGTCTGCAGTGGCTGTGAGCATGCCACTGCACTCCAGCCTGGGTGACAGAGTGAGACTCCAACTCAAAAAAAAAAATTGGACACATTATAATTCCACCAAATTCTAACACAAAGCAAGCGACAGCTCAGGAACTCTGTAAATGGAAAAACAGTGTATGGTGCCTGCGTGGATTCATTCTGAAATGCGTGGAAGAGCACTTTGAAAATTATGCTCAGGCCTGGATGTTAAATATCCAGATGAGTTGGTGGCTGAGGCCAGAGCGGCCCACGTACCCTCTGGAAGGCGCCTCCTTCCCTCTGAACACACAGCCCACCTGCCAGTATCTTTGGTTCCCTGGTGGTTTCTGGTCATTGTGGACTCTGTTAGGAAGAGGTTCTGGAATGTTCTTGTATACAGTGGCTTACGTAGGACTTCAGGTGCTCCCACGGTTGGGGAGTGTCTGAGGGGTCTGAGCCCCTGCTTTGCCCAGAGTTTGCAGGAAAGCCTCCAGTTGGGTGTGAGTTCCAGCAATTGTCCCAGATGTTCCTGAGCTTCATGTTCTGGGTGGCCTGCTGCTACGGGTTCTTCACTTGGAAGCTGGCCTTTTCCTCATGAGGACACTTGACTCTTGGCTACTCTTAAGATGGATCGGCAGAGTGCCTGTTCTCATGTAATGATCTTTATGCACTTTCATTTGTTTTAATGACTCTTATCATATGGATTTTTAAGGCTTGATTAGTGTTGATGGGAATGAAACTATGTGATGTTGAAGCTATTCTAAGATGTGTAGACTGTAAACCACAAATACATTGTGGAAGATGTTTCCAATGAGAAATTATTTTAATAATAATAGTGGGGCCGGGCTCAGTCTGTAATCCCGCGCTTTGGGAGGCCGAGGTGAGTGAATTGCCTGAACCTGCGGGTTCGAGACCTACCTGGGCAACTTGGCGAGATCTCATCTCTACAATAAATCAAAAAA
>NW_007248444.1:510351-519946 GCF_000164805.1 Carlito syrichta
AAAAAAAAAAAAATTAGCCGGGCGTGGTAGTGCATGCCTGTAGTTCCAGCTACTTGGAAGGCTGAGGTGGAAGGATCACTGGAGCCCAGCAGGTCGAGGCTGCGATGCCCAGGAGCATGCCACTGCACTCCAGTCTGGGCAACAGAGTGAGATGCCAACTCAAAAAAAAAAAAAAATAGTCAGTGAAGAATTTCCCTTGGCCATCGTTGTTACTTAAATGTGGGGGGTCGAATGGTGACCCTGTGCCCCAAAGACATAGGTGCATGTTCTAATCTTCAGAACCTGTGACTGTGACCCTGTTTGGAAATAGTTTGTGCAGATGTGGTTAAATTAAGGATCTGAAAATTAGCTCATCCTGGGCTTTCCAGGTGGGCCCTTGGTCCAGTGACAAGTGTCCTCATAAGAGACAGAAGAGGAAAAAACACAGAGGAGGAGGCCACATGGAGAGGGAGGCAGGGACTGGAACGACGTGACCACAAACCAAGGGATGCTTAGAGCCGCGGAAAGCTGAAGAAACAGGAGGGACCCTACCTTGAAGTCTCCAGAGGGAGCATAGCCCTGAGGCACCTTGATCTCAGACCTATGGCCTCCTGAGCGGCAAGAGAATGAATTTATGTTGTTTTGAGCCACCCAGTTTGTGGCACTTTCTTATGGCAGCAACAGGAAAATAATACATTACGAAAATACCCAAATGTAGCCAGACGTGATGGCTCACACCTGTAGTCCCAGCACTTTGAGAGGCTGAGGCAGGAGGATTGCTTGAGGCCAGGAGTTCAAAACCAGCCTGCGCAACATAGCAAGACCTCATCTTTACAAAAATTTTTAAAAATTAGCTAGGTGTGGTGGTGTGCACCTGTAATCTCAGCTACTTGAACAGCTGAGGCAGGACTGCTTGAACCTAGGGGGTCAAGGCTGCAGTGAGCTGTGATCATGCCAGGGCACTCTAGCCTGGGTGACAGAGTAAGACTCTGTCTCAAAAGAAAGGGGGGGGAGGGGGGAGAAGAAAAGACAAGAGGAAAATGTGTCACTGCAGGGTCACTTCAGAAAGTGCCAATTGTGAAGGACAGTCTGCCAGTCACGGTTATTCGGATGGGGTTACTGTGATGAGTCACTCTCATGTCCGTTCTGAATTGTTTTTCCAGGAAAAACATTCAGGTTTTCTTTGCAGAGATAAGCTTTTATTTTATTTTATTTTTTGAGTTGAATTTTCACTCTGTTGCCCAGGCTGGAGTGCAGTGGCATGCTCACAGCCACCCCAGCGTTGACCTGCTGCTGGGCTCTGGTGATCCTTCTGCCTCAGCCTTTCAAGTAGCTGGAACTACAGGCAAGCTCTACTATGCCTGGCTAATTTTTGATTTATTGTGGAGACGAGGTCTTGCCAAGTTGCCTGGACTGGTCTCAAATCCGGGGGCTCAGGAAATCCACTTGCCTCAGCCTCCCAAAGTGCTGGGATTACAGGCTGAGCCACCAAGTCCAGCTGAGATAAGTATTTAATGTATAGGTCTGAATTATTAAGTAGAGATGGCTAAAAGATGTGATAATTGAACATTTTAATTTTCATGTTTGTAGAAGCAGAATAGAAACCATGAATGAATATATTCTCAAAAAATTTGTCTTATATAAAATACTATGGCCGGGCACAGTGGCTCACACCTGTCACCCCAACACTTTGGGCAGCCAAGGCAGAGGGATTGCTTGAGGCCAGGATTTGAGGTTGCAGTGAGCTATGATCACACAACTGCACTCCAACCTCAGCCACAGAGCAGGACCTTGTCTTTTAAATAAATCAACAATAAATAAATCAACAATACATACAATAAAATGAAGAATCTGAAAACTCATTTCCTTATTCCCTTTTCTGTCCTAGAAGGTGTAGCACATTTGCTTGTGGGTGTGTCATCGGATGACACAGTGCAAAGGAGGAGGGACATCCTTGTGGCCTAATTTATAGAGACCCGAGGCAGGGACAGTCTTGTCAGAGAGAAATGGGAAAGCTGAGCTTTTCCACCTCAGGAGCTGCCAGGTGTGGCGTGTGCGCTGCGGATGGACATGCCCCAGCTGGTCACAGGCTGCTGTCCATGTTTGCTGCTGCCATGCCAGACTGGGCCTCTCCGGTTGTCTGTATCTCAGCTGCACAGACATGCTCCGGCGAAACACAGGGGCATTCCCAGAGACACCGAATTTCTTCACCCAACCTGCCTTTCCGCAGGTCCCAGAGCCTCAGCAGATGCCCCTGCACAGGCCTAGAACTGAGACCAGAGGGTCAGGCAGCATTTCCATGTCTCAGGCTGTATCTTCAGGAGTGACAGATGGGTGCGAGGATTCACCCACAGGGACTTCATGGAAGTGGTGTCCACAGGGTAAAACATGAAAACAAAGGTTCCACTGTAGGGTCTGTTGAATAAATGAGGCATGTTCAGACAGCAAAAAACTGGATGGGCTAGGCACCACAGCTCACACCTGTCATCTCAGCACTCCTACGTGGGAGACTTGCTTGTGGCCAGGAGTTCTAAACCAGCCTGGGCAACACAGTGAGACCGCAACATGTACATTCTAAATCCAGAGTAAAGCACTCTTGGCATGTGGGTGTGGATGGAGCTCACAGTGACCCCGGGGGTGGGGAGCCTCACTGAGTTAGGTGTTCTCGTGGTGGTGCTCTGGGCTCTCCCATTAGCCATTCCCAAGCCTAACTCTCCGTGGCTGGGCCTGAGCAGCAGAATGGCACTGGAGTATTAGGGTCTCCTGTGTTTTGAGGCCAACTCCAGGGCACATGTTGTGGAGACGGAGTGGGAGTCCTTGCCTCTGGGCGGCTCCTGGATCCAGGTTGGGACAGACTCAATTGAACCATCGTGGTTTCTTCTGCAGCCTGCTGGCTCTACCTGGCAGCAGGGCCCAGAGTGTGAGTCGCATCCACGTCTCGTCCTCTGTGCCTGTGTTCTTCTGGTGCTTGTCATCTGCTGCCTCAGTGCCTCTGGGGAGATGTGTCTGATCCCACACTGTGCCTGGGGCCTGTCACCAAGGACTGCCACCTGCTCAGTGAGGCCTGAGGGCGCCGAGGTGGGTCTGACAGGGACAGGTTAGGCAATCAGGGTCGCCCATCCCACCTCTGCTGCCTATGCTGGGCTCTGGCCTGTCCCCAGTGGTCTCTGGACTTTGTTTAGAAGAGCCCTTGAGAGTGGAGCCTGAGCCCAGGGTCAGTCTTGCTGGCCCTGCTGCAACAGCGGGTGGACAAATGGGTGCACTGTGAGTGGACCATCTCTTTAGGGACTGAGAGGCCAGGCCTGGCGCTGTGGTGGGAGCAGTAGGGGCTCCCCTTCCCACTTCCCCCTCCCTCCCCTCCCCCCATCTCCTTGGGGGGGGCAAGGTCCTGTGCAGTCAGAAGTGTGGCTGTGGATCTGGGGTATACCTGAGGTAGTCCAGAGTGAGGCCTAGGGCAGTCAGGGGTGTGGCTTGGCAATCAAGGGTGAGAGTGGTCAGGGGTGTGGTCTCAGTGGTCAGGGGTGTGGCAGTGGGAGTCAGGTGTATGGCCAGAGGTGGTCAGAGGTGTGGCTTGGCAGTCGAGTGTGTGGTCGAGCATGCGGTTGGGGGTGTGGCTTGGTGGTTAGGGGTGTGGCCGAGGCAGTTGGAGGTGTGACTTGGAGGTTGGGGATGTGGCCGAGGGTGATCAGGGGTGTGGCTTGGCAGTTGGGGGTGTGGCCAGAGAGGTCGGGGGTGTGGCTTGGCGGTCAGGGGTGAGGCTGACGCCTGGTGCCTTTGCTTTCCAGTGAACGAGTTCACGGTGATCAGGAAGAAGTTCAAGTGCCCGTACTGCAGCTTTTCGGCCATGCACCAGTGCATCCTCAAGCGCCATATGCGCTCGCACACCGGGGAGCGGCCCTACCCCTGTGAGATCTGCGGCAAGAAGTTCACACGGCGCGAGCACATGAAACGGCACACGCTGGTGAGCATGGGCTTTGCGGGTCACAGGCACCTCGGAATGGGGACACCCCGCGTGGGGATGACTGAGCAGGGTGCGGGGAGCTGCCAGATAGCACTGACCTGTCCCAAGGCCCAGGACCCTTCTGCTGGGCCTTGTTAGATGTAGCCGCCTCTGCTGGGAGCCAACCCTCGGCCACTCCTGTGCCCCCTGCCCTGCATTTGAGTGGGTCCCAGCCCTTGTTTGTTGACACCCCCTGTGCTCACCTGCCTGGCCTGGAGCTCAGCACCAGGTGGGTTAGGGTTAGGGAAAGGGTTAGGATTAGGGAAAAGGTTAGGGTTAGGGAGAGGGTTAGGATTAGAGGGTTAGGGTTAAGGTTTGGGAGAGGCTTAGTGCTAGGGTTAGGGCAAGTGTTAGGATTAGGAAGAGGGTTAGGACTAGGTTTATTGTTAGAGTTAGGGAGAGTGTTAAGGTTAAGTAGAGGGTTAGCATTAGGGAAAGTGTTAGGAAGATGGTTATGGTTAGGGAGAGGGTTCGGGTTTGGGTAGAGAGTATGTTAGCATTAAGAGAGGGAGAGGGTTAGGGTTAGAGAGACTGTTAGGGTTAATTTGAGAATAGTGGGTTAGTGTTAGAGTTAGGGAAATGGTTAGGAAGATGGTTATTGTTAGGTATAGGGTTATGGTTAGGAAGAGTATTAGGGTTAGGGTGAGGGTTAGGCTTAGGGAGATACTAGGGTTAGGGAGAGTATTAGAGTTGTCGTAGGGAGATTGTTTGGGTTTAGTAGAGAGTTAGGGTTAGGGAGAGGGTTAGCAAGATGATTACGGGTATGAAGAAGTTTAGGGTTAGGGAGTGTATTAGGATTAGAGTTAGGATGAGGGTTAGGCTTAGGGATAGTGTTAGGGTTAGGGAGAGGTTTAGTGTTTTGAAAAGGCTTAAGGTTAGTGTTAGGGTTCTGGAGTGCTGGTAGTGGATAAATTTGCCAGGTTAGAAGTGCCAGTACAAAAGCAGCTGGAGACAGAGAAGCACACCTGCCTTATAGGAAGAGGATGCTCATTGGGTGTGAGGACCCCTTAAGTCTGGGTGCACAGACCACTCAGCTTGGATCCACCACAGCCTCCCTGGCCAGTCTTCTGAATTCTGGAGACATCCTCAGCTAGATGCAGCACAAGGGCCATGTTTGCACTCAGGGATGACAGCTGCAGAAGGGCCTGGGGTGTCCTGGGCTCAGGCTGAGATTGGTTTGTATGGTGGGAAGGTACTGGGTCTCACCGTGGCTGGGGTTCTTAGGACCTGGGACATCAGTAGAGAAGAATATGGCCTGTCCCTGAGCATGCTGTCCTCTGTGGCCTGGCCCTCAGGAGGTGCCATATCCTGGTGTTGTCATGGCCCCTGGGCTTGGATGCACGTTTCTGTCCATCTGTCCCTGTAGTGAGCAGAGTCCACCTTCCCTCCTCTCCCAGGGTTGTGTTGGCTTCTGGGTGTTGGTTCTGACTTGATCTTTGCTGGTTCCCCAGTTCATCTGTCAGAGGCAACTTTAGAAGGCTCTGTTTGTTTCTGCTTTTTTCTCGTGGGGTTGGGGGTAGGGACATGGGAAGCCCTCAAGAAGGGTAAGCTTCTGAGATAGAGTCATAGAGCTGGAATGTGGCCCAGGGCTTCCAACCTGGCTGGGGTACTTATGTCCCCTGCCAGCATGTCCACCTGACTGGCTGTGGATGAAGGGTCACTCTGAGCCCCTGGGACCCCAGCCAGGGACGAGGCCTACAGCAGATATGGGACCAGACTGAGACTGAGCCTGGGGCTGGCTCTGGCCTTCCCGCATGCCCCATGTGTCCCCCGTGAAGTGGGGACAATGGAGAAGGGTGAGTCCAAAGAGGGGCCCTGGACCCTGAGGCAGCAGGTCCGAAAATCTGGGAGCAGGCCATGCCCCTGAAGCCGCAAAGGTCCTGGGCAGCTAGCGGTAGGACTTGGCGTTCCCTGGCTGTGTGTTTGTTTCTGCTCACATAAGCCACAGGGACAACCCTGCAGAATGACTCCTCAGACTCAGGCCCCACAGCGTGCCTGCATTTTCCTATTCAGAGAAAATTGTCTTGTTTTCTATGCAAATAGGTGCTGAAAAGTTTCCCCATGGGTTACGACATCTTTCTTTAGCCAAACTACGCTAACGTCTCAGTGTATGTCTTGGTCCTGTGTGAGGTGCACTGTGGCTGCCTGTGGCTTTACCTCAGAAGGACCGGGACTTTCATCCTGGGGTCATGGCTGGGCTTCAGAGCCTTAGGTCCCTGAAAAATGTATTTAAGGCATCTGGGGCTTGCCTTGTTGAGTATGGGTCTTCTCTGGGGCCCTGGTCCTGGGAAGACAGCCCCACAGGTGGGAAGGTGGCCTGCCTGGCCGAGGGTCACTTGTAACACTGACTGCTGTGTCCTCCCTGGCCCGTGGGGCCCCTCAGCTGGGATAGGACTCCATTGCATGGACAGGGCAGCATCTGGACAGGTGAACAGCCAGGCTCCTGCAGTCACAGCTCCATGGGCTCAATGCCCACATCCTCCCCCCGCCACTTCCTCTCAGGGCCTTTGTCCTTTCAGGCGAGCGCCCAGCCTTCTGAGCCTGTCCAAGAGGCTCCTGTGGCTCCTGGAGAGACTTTTGCTGCCCCCCTGGCATCCTGGCCCAGCCAAGCCCCCGTGGGAACCCAGCTGTGTCCCCTTTCTCGCTCCCTCTTCCCCCCTCCCGTGGAACAGCTTCTGCTGGGGATTGTCTTGAGTTTTTTACTTGTGATTGGAGGCCTTGGTTTACAGCAAAAACAAGCCAACCAAAACCTAAGGGAACAGTCTCTGTACCAAGCTATCTCAGGATCAGTTTACAGGGCTGGGTGTCTGGACATTCGAGGAAGCCTGGTAGTACTGCCCCAGCCTGAGGGCTGCCAGCTGCCCCTGAAGATCCCACATCCCCCCATGACCACCTGTCCCAGGCTACAGTCAGATCTCATGTGTTTGAAAGTCACTTTGGCAGTGGACACTTGAGTGGTCAGGGCTTTAGGGTTCCAGGTTTTGTGGAAGTTGGCAGCCACCCTGCTTTCAAGGAGGGCAGGCTCAGAAGGGGAGAGACATTCTAGGTGGCCTTGGTCCACCGATCTGGGAGGCAAGGACAGGGTGGGGGCTTGAGGAGGTGGGCAGCGCATGAGGACACAGGGTGAGGAGACAGCAGCCATGGTACCTACCTGTCGGGAAGTCTTGGCAGGTACATGGGAAACTGCTTCCGTCACGACATAGGTTGGGTGTGTCTTTATTATGGGGACAATACTGACTTCCTCGCAGCAGAAAACAGGAGAATTCAGAGTGGCATGAGGAAGAACTGAACACAGTCACCTCCCAACCTAGGTTCTCACAGCTGTGATGGCCCTTACACCACGGGGATGCCACTTGGATGGAGAAGGAGCCAGGGCTGCCTGGGTTCTGGGTGCTGCCAGAGTCTGAGGAGGACAGAGGCCCAGGCAGTGCCAGGCTCAGGCTGAGGGTGGACTGGAGGCTGGCTCACTTCAGGGAAGCCTCTGTGTGGCTTTGGCCGTCAGGCTGGGCTTCTTGCTGTAGGGTTCCTCAGTGTGTCCTGGCAGCCGTGATGGGAGACACAGCTGGTCCGTGCCCACGCCTGCTCAAGTTGCCTGGCCAAGGGTGCCTTTGCGCATGCACAGGGACCACCTCGCCCCATGCCCGGCCATGTGTCCTTGTGGACCAGTCTGCACAGGCTCCAGCTGTCCCTGCCTGCCTTCAGCAGCAGCACGTGATGCTCCTCTCAGAACCTGAGGCCTGTGGTGGAGCCCTCTCTGCAAGATGGGCACTTTCATGTGCTGCTTCTCCCTGCCGGGTACAGCACTGAGCAGGGACACGGCACTGGGCAGGGGCATAGTACTGGGCAAGGACACAACACTGGATAGGGGACACCACTGACAGGGAACACAGCCATGAGCAGGGACATGGCAGTGGGTGGAACATGGCAGTGGATAGGGACACGGCAGTGAATAGGGACATGGCAGTGGGTAGGGACATGGCAGTGGGTAGGAACAGCACTGGGAGGGACACCACTGTCTAGAGGACACCACTGGGCAGAGGACACAGCATCGGGTAGGAACATGGCAGTGGGCAGGGATACGGCACTGGGTAGGGACACAGCAGTGGTCAAGGACATGGCAGCGGTTGGGGATACAGCGGTACGAGGGGGCACGGCAGCGGGTGGGGACATGGCAGTGCACAGGGGCATAGTACTGGACACAGCAGTAGGTATAGCACTGGGCAGGGAACACAGCCCTGAACAGGGACACAACAGGGGGTAGGGACACAGCAGTGGGGAGGGACACGACAGTGGGTAGGGACACAGCAGTGGGCAGGGGGCAGCACTGGGCAGGGGACAAGGAGTGGATGGGGACATGGCAGTGGGGAGGGTCAGCACTGGGCAGGAGGCAGCATAGTCTCCTGTGTCACCTTCATTGCTAATCTCTGTAAGTGACCTCACAACATCCTGAGGAGGGAGGTGCCCCCTTTCACCTACAAGGAACCGGGTAGGGGCCCAACCCCAACCCTGGCTGTGCATGTGCAGCGTGATGGGGTGAGTGCAGGAGGGGTTCTGGGGGCTCCTGCCTAATGGGCTCTCTGAGCCTCCTGGAGGAGGTGTGAAGGTGCAAAGCCTTTAGACAGTGCTAGGGGTGGGACTCCAGGAGAAATGGGGACCCCAGGTAGGGATGAGGCCCCGGGGGAGTGGGGACCTCAGGGAGAGGTAAGGACCCCAGGGAGAGTGAGGACCCCAGGGAGGGATGTGGACCCTGGAAGGAGGGACTTGAACCTCAGGGAGGAGCGAGAACCCCAGAGAGTGGTGGGAATGCTGGGGGAGGGGCAGGAATCCCAGGGAGGAGTGGGGATGCTGGGGGAGGGATGGGGACCTTCCAGGGAGGGGCAGGGACCCTGGAGGAGGGGCGGGGACCCCAGGGGGGAGTGGTGACCCCGGGGAGGGGAAGAGATGCCAGGGGAGGAGCAAGGACCCCAGGGAGGGGTGGGGACCCAAGGAGGAACAGGGACCCCAGTGAGGAATGGGGGCCCCAGGAGAGGGGCAGGGATGCCAGGAGAGGGGAAGAAATCCCAGGGAAGAATGGAGATGCCAGGGGAGGAGCAGGGACCCTCCGGGGAGGAGCAGGGACCCTCCAGGGAGGGGTGAGGACCCCTGAGGGGGGTGCGGGGACCCCGGAGGGAGTGAAGATCCCAGGGAGGGGCAGGGTGCCTAAGGGGAAGCAGGGACCCCAGGGAGGAGTGGGAGCCCCAAGGAGAAGCAGGGACCCCAGGGAGGGGTGGGGACCCCAGGGAGGAGTGGGGGCCCCACAGAGAGAGGGCTGCTGGGCCACAGGTGGGGATGCTTGGGTGCCGAAATCTGGTCCAGCTAGAGCTGGGGACGGGATATCCTCCGTGTGCAGTCCCCTGGGACCGCAGGCTCAGGTGCGCAGGTGCCCCTGGGAGGCCGCGCCCCTCCCGCCGCGGGGCCCTCAAGGCACCCTCTCCCCGCAGGTGCACAGCAAGGACAAGAAGTACGTATGCAAGGTGTGCAGCCGGGTGTTCATGTCGGCCGCCAGCGTGGGCATTCGCCACGGCTCCCGGCGCCATGGCGTATGCGCGGACTGCGCGGGCCGAGGCATGGCAGCCC
>NW_007248444.1:520262-526394 GCF_000164805.1 Carlito syrichta
GGCGGGGCCGCGCTGGCCACTCCCATGGCCCCTCCTGTGTCAGATCCCCAGAAACCAGCCCCGCGGGCGGAGAAGCGGGCGTCACCCGCGAGCGGACAGCGCTGGGACCAAATGCGGAGTGACTGGGGTGGGGTGGGCGCGGGGTGGTTTTGAGCGAAGCGGGAGCCTGGCCCCAAGTCCCGGCAGGGGGTGCAGATGTGGGCGGTTCAGCCAGCGCAGGCGCTTCCTCCAGGGCGCAGAGCGGGGCCAGCCTGGCCGTGCCTCACGATGGCCCGGTGAGTGGCCGGGTGGGCACTGGCCAGGGACATGAGTGAGGCCCAGAGGCCGCGGGTCTCAGTAGGTGCCGAGTTTCGCAGACAGCTTCTGCGGGAAGCCCGCTCTCTCCCCTCCGTCCTCCCCTGTCCCTGCCTGTGGCTGCCGCCGTGGCCGCCTGTGGGCCCAGGTGCTGTGCATAGAAGACCGCATGACCCTCTTACCTCTGGGCTTGGTGCTTCACACACCGCTGCAGGACCCGCTGCAGGCCAGGGCTCAGGTGCTATCCCGCGGCCGCGGCCCTGGGGCGAGGCAGTTCCTTCCGGACTCCCGCCTGCGGCCCACCTCAGGCCCACCCCGGGCTCTCCCTGTGTGCACTTCCTTGGAGGGCCTGGCCGCCCGCCCTCCGCTGCCGCCCTGTTGTGCCCACGCCCGGCGCTCCTGTTGCCCCTTCTGGATGGCCTGCCGGGTGTCTGCCTTTGCTGCTAACACTGGAGGTGGGTGTCCCCGGCTGCAGTGTGCTGCTCACACCCCGCGCGGGTAACCAAATTCTGAAGTAGTCAGAGACACATTGAGGTCATTACATAAGATGATTTTGTTTGGCATTATTTTTCTCACTTGACAAAACTATATGGAGTTGTTTTTCCTTATGCTTGTGGTCAAGTCCTCTTGCTATATTTTCAAAGGCGCTCACGTGTTCTTTTTTTTCTGGGTGAAAAGCAGAGGTCCCATCCTGTGTGTGGGGCACCCTGCCCGGTCCTGAGGGTCCCAGGCAGGTGCCCACACTCATACCTGCGGGACAGATGCCGCAGCCGTGTTCTGTCTGTGACAGCACTAAGCATTCCACCACCCCTCACTGGAATCAGCCACTTCAGGCATGTGCTTCTGGTGCAAGCCAGGCAGGCTGGCCGCCCCCTACCACCTGCCCGCCTATGCAAGGCCTCCTGGGGCCCTGGGTGTCAGCACAATTGGAGAGACCGGTTTTACTCTCCTGCTTTCCAGACTGCAGGCCACAGTGGCTTTGTCAGGTGGTGCATGTAACCCCATCACACACCCTGAGCACCTCTGATGTGCTGCAGCTTGGGAGGATAGGACTGGCCATGTGCGTGAGTGGGGGGTCCGTGCGACAGGGACAATTCATGGCTTCCACATCAGCCACCGTCCCTAGCTGTGCCAAGGCACCCTGGCCACTGTTGTCTGGGCTGCATGCTTGTACCCTCAGCTGGGATGCAGGAGTGTGGAGCCAGGGCAGGCTCAGCGCTGCCCACTGGTACTCTGCTTCGTGAGCGGCTTCAGGACAAGCCTCCTGGTAGGCAGTACCACTGAGCCCCCCACCCATGGGGCCCTGCCCAGCCCCTTGGGCTCTCAGAACTTTGTACTTTCCCCCACTTTTTAGACCCCTTTTCTAAACACTTTCTTATAAGACGCATTTGGAAACCAGACCTTTGCTACCACGAGTGTCTCTGGGTTTTGTACCAGTGCCTCTCAGGCCGTCCCACCACCACCCTGGTCCCCCATGGGTGCCTCCGCCTCCACACTCAGGATGTCTTGCCCTTTCCTTTCCGACCGCTTGCTCCCACGGCCCGCCTTTGCTGACCTTTTTGGGGGTTCCTTATCAGTGCCACTGGGCATTTTCTTTCTCAAAACCATTACTGTGCCGGGAAACCGAGAGTCCCCGTTCCTGTCTGGCTTCCCTGGATGTTTGCTGGCGGCAGGTGCGTTGTCTGGTGCACAGCTTGCTGATTGGAGCATGGGACTTCAGAGACCAGGTGGACACACCCCTCGGGAGGCGTGGAGGGAGAAGACATCATGTCATGAAGGGTTTTTTTTTACGTGACTGATTTTTTTTTTAATCAATGTTCAAACTAATAAATATTTTTTTATGGAGGAAAAATGTGTAGATTACATTTCACATTTTGTATTTTTTTTTTTTGTCTTTGTATTTTGGTGTTTGTAACACCAAAGTGGAACATGGAGTCCTCGGGGTAGTGCATTCGGGGCGGGTGGGCGGGAGCCGTATGACTTTTGTATCAAGCTCTGGATCCTGATCAGGTTGTACACTTGGAAACGACACTGCCAGGACGAGTAGGGACCTGACTCAAAGGACACAGCTGACTGCTTCCAACTTTGCACATCTTCCTTTTTAAAAAAAACTGAGAAAATGCAAAAACTGGAACTTTTTGCAATATTATGAAAGATAATCTTATTTTAGCTCATTCTGTGACACGTGCAACTAAGAAAGCCATACTTAATGGTTGTTGTTTTTTATTTTTTAGATCCTATATTGTGTTTTGTATGCAGCCCTTTTAGAGCTACTTGTAGTGAGGGTGCTGTGTGTGTGCTTTTCTTAAATATTTATTTTTTCAACATGCTTTCAACCTGTCAACAAAAACAAAACAGACAAAAAAAGAAGGGCAGTGTTTGAAGATTGTTGATTTTTTTCCCTGGGGATAATCTATATTATGACTTTATATTAATTATTATAAACCTGTGTTTGTATTGGAGATGTGTTCATATTTGGGGAGACTTTTTGTAAACAGTCGGTGGGAAATCACGGCTCTGTAGTCCTGCTTCTCCGTAGCCACGGGACAGGTCAACACTGCCTTCTCTATTGTGGGTCTTGAGGTATCGTGTCTGCCTAGGCGTGGTCCAGGCCTGCCTGTGGGTTTCCTTTCTGTGACGAGATTAGCTTAGACATTCTTGCGAAGCGATCACTTTCAATAAATTGGGAAATTGCTGCTCCAAGCAGATGCCTCCTGTATGTTTCAGACAGCGTCCCCTCCTGTGGGCCCATGGTGGGTGGGGGCAGGCAGAGGGTGTCCCCCAGTTCTTTGTGGCTTGTCACTGGCCTCCCACATCCTGCCCACCACTGGGTCCCCCTCCTATGTCCCTACTCCCAGGAGGCAGACACGACTTCTGGAAAAACCTCAAATCTTTAATTTTTCTCCTCGCCTGGAATGGCCCAGACGTGAGACACCTGAGCTTCAAAAACATGGTAAAACACCAGCCCCAGGGCCCGGGAACCATTGAGTTAAGTGCGAGCAGGGGAGTCACCTCCCTGACACCCCTCAAAGTGCATCGGGACTGGCCCCCAAATCTGGGCCCAGAACATCCTTGACAAGTCTGGGCCAGACAGGCAGGGAGGGTGGCTGCCCCCTGGGGCCAAGAGGACAGCGGTGTGGTTTGGCTTTAGTGCAAAAAGCTGGTTTCTTCAGAGGCACTTTGAGTGGGGGGGGACCTCTCCCCCACCTCCGAGGTCCAGGGTCACCAACTCCCCCACCCCCTTTGCAAGTCGACCCTGCAGTCTGGAGAGGCCTGGTCTGGGGCTCCCCCAAGGCTGTTTCGGCCCCTGGCTGGGGCTGGGGAGAGAAGACGGTAGCTTATTTTGTCCTGTGGAGTCAAGGCCTGGTGGGCTCAGTCCAGGAACCGCTGGCAGGCCTTCTTCCAGCGGCAGGCCGTGCACCACAGATCCCGGTGGTCAACGCCGTACACCTTCCGGCACTTCTTGGCATCACCACGGGGCTTTCTGGGAGACACAGAGCATGGGCGCCATGAGGCCTGACCCTCCCCGCCTGGTGCCTGCCCTAGCCCTCAACCCCCACGCACCTCAGGTGGACACCAATCCTGGAGGGCAGGGCTGGCATGCAGGCTCCAGCTTCGGGGGGCTGTAGCTCCAGACGGCCAGGTGCCAGGCAGCCACGGGGGAAAACACAGCCAGGGCTTCGCTCCCCTCCAGAGTGTGCTGAGGTCCGCTCCCAGCTACCACCCAGGGCCTCGCCCACCTGGTAGGCGTGGTCACCATGGCACACCTGGGGAGGGGCTGCAGAGCTCAGGACAGGGGCTGGGGACTCCAGCAGCTCCAGGCGGGGAAAGGCAGGTGGCACGGAGGCCATGGGGGACACTGGGGCCAGACTGGACAGCCCGTCCGTCAGCATGTCCACACCCACATCCAGCTCCGTGTAGTAGAAGTCTTCCTCACCGTCACTCTGCTCTGGTTCCCCCTGCCTCCTGCTGGGAACACAGCCGGGAGCTGATGGGGTGTCCGGTCCCACTGCACCCCGCCGGCTCCCGGGCCCCACCGCACCCCAGGTGCACCAGACGGATGTGTCTCTGCATCGCGGATGCCGTGCTCAGCACCTTCCCGCAGCTCTTCCACAGACACTGGAACATGACACGGGCCGAGCTCTGGAGGACAGGGGCTGCGGTCAGCTTGGCTGTACCCTCGCTTCTACCCCCCGGGGCTGCACCCAGCTCACCTTCCTCTTCCTCAGGGTGGGTTCCCCGAAAAGAAAGTGGGCTGCCTCGGGAGGCAGTGGGGGTGAAGGGGTGGACGGAGAGGACTGGTCGCTGGCCAGGTCCCAGCCCCAGTCTCCACTGTTGCTGCTGCTGCTGTAGCTGCCTGGGGGCCGTGCCAGTGCCTCCTTCCAGGGCTCCAAGCCAGGCTCTGTGGGGACACGCCCCCTCAGGATTTGCGGTGGCTTCAGCGAGTTCCTAACTGAGTTCTCCCTGCCCGCCTACCTATGCCCAGGTGAGCCTGATGGGCAGAGCCTCTTGGAGGAGCTGGCCGGGAGGAGCAGCCTAGCACAGGAAAGGGCAGACAGGCGTCCCATGTGGGGTAGGAGCTGCCTGATGTGGCCCGCCAAATGCAGGGGAATAGTTCACAGAGGCCAGAAGGCTGGGGCCTTGCCCCACCCACAGCCCTGAGTGCAGACCTCAGTCTCACCTGGGCTGAACGCTGCAGCGGGGGCCCCCAGCAGGAGCGGGCTGGTGGACAAGCTTGTAAGGGCTGCGGCAGCCATGACCTCGTCCAGCCGGGCACTCGGGACGGCTCTGGAGATGGGGCAGGGTGTGGGTGGGGCCCAGAGGCATTCTGGGTCCCTTCTCTGCGGGGTCCACGTGCAGGCACGGGCACGTGTGCGCACACCAGGCTGCCTGACTTCCAGTGCCGGTTGGGCGGCCTGGCTCCTCCCCCAGCTCGGGTTGCAGAGTTGAAAATGGCCAGGAACCACCAGAAACAGGCCCGGGGCTGGATAAAGCCAGAGTTATCTCCAGCCTGGGGTTTGTTTCAGTGTGGCTCCTTCAGGCCTTGGTGCAGAGCAGGGGCCTGAAGCCCCAACAGAGGGGCAGGCCGAACCCAGCCCTCCCCCCATCACACATTAACCAGGGTTGTGCAACAGCAGCTGTGGGCCTCGTGCCAGGCCTGGGAGGGCGGGAGCAGCCGGGGGAGACTGGGCTCAAAGCACAAGCGGGTCCAGGCCCCAGCGAGTCAGGCCAGAGCCTGCCCCTGCCCTCACAGTCAGCCCCATGCGTGGGCACGGCAGGGGTGAGGAGGTGGTGGTCAGGAGCCCCAGGGACTCCTGGACAGTCAGTCTGATAACTGGCAGCCTCTTCACAAAAACGGACAGCCCCACCCTCCCAGTCCTTCGCTCCGGGGCCCAGGAGCAGGGGGAGAATAAGGGACCCAGATACGTTGCTCATTTCTGCCCAAGCCCTCCGGGGCTGGAGAGCTGGGAGGTTTAAACAGCTAGGACCCTGAGCCACCCTCTACAAAGGCCTCCTGAGGGGAGGCGCAGGAAGGCACGTGCCTGCACCCACCCGCGCCACTGCACACCTCGACGCAAGTGCGCATCGCCCACCGAGTCTCGGACTCCGGTTCTCCCGCTCACCTCTGCACTGGCACTGGGATGTGCGCCGACTGAGTTCGGAGCCCCGCCGCCCCCGCCCACGAGCTGGGAGCCCCCAGCTCTGCGTTCCGCGGCTCCTGCGGCAGCTCACACTCCAAGCCCGCAAAGCTGCCGCCCACAGAAAGGCCCTGAGGATGGGGCAAGCTCAGTGAAGGCGGCGGGCCGGGTACCCCAGGTCTCACCAGCCCCCACTTCC
>NW_007248445.1:0-16976 GCF_000164805.1 Carlito syrichta
GGGAAAACAGATATGCATACCAACTATCAGGTGAGAAAGAGACACAAGGCTGGGAAGAAGTGAAGAAAGACACGTAAGAAAGATTCCCTAAAGAGTACTGATAGCTATACAGAGACAGGCCAATAAAATCAAGAAGCAGTGTAAGTCAGAAGGTAAACAACAAACGTGATCAAAACCAACAGTTACAATGATAAAAATCATAGTCAAAATTAGCGATCAGACTAAAGTCACTTCTCTGACATCTGATTCTGGCCTCTCCCCTTTGTTTTTCATTGCAGCATAGGGGTGGGGCTTTGTCTCCTGTTTTGCACCATTGCCTTAGGAACTGAGGTAAAGTTTGTTGATAGGTGGGTGGGGCGATGGAAGTCTCTGCCTGGAGAATGGTGAGACAGTTTATGTAGATCTGTTTTTCTCCGCTTGTCTGGGTCCCCCAGCTTGGGGTCTCATGCTGAGTGCCTCAGCCAGGGTGGGCCTGGAGTTCCAGAGCTCTAAAGCTCCAAAGGGCCGGTGGTGAGCGGCGAGAGTGGCCCTGAGTCCCCCACAGGGTACTTTAGCCAGGAATGGGATCGGTGTCTCTGAGGGGCAGGCGCCTGGAGCCTCCCTGAGTGACTGGGGGCTTGGTGCTGGGTGCTGGGCTGGAGATGATGTAGCCTGGGAGGGAGCTGGGACCTGAGACTTCCACACATGTAGTGGAACAGCAGCACAGGTGGCCGCAATATTTGGTCCTGCGTGGGACCAAAGGTCCCTGGGCCTCACACCAGCATGGCTGGTGGTGTGCTGGTGGGTGGGGGAAGAGCGGTAAGAGTCTTTTGGGGAACTCATGTTCGGAGAATCTCACTAGTTCACCTATGTCGTCACCATCTTGTTCCCATCTCCAACACTTTTCTTATAGTTTTACAATAATTGTTCAAGGTCCACTTATGAGTGAAAACATGTGATACTCAGTTCTTTGTTTCTATGATAGACCACTCAGTATTATAGACTCTAAGTCCATCCAAGTTGCTGTGAAGGTCATAATTTTGTCCTTTCTTCTTCTTCTTATTATTATTATCAAGATGTGGGGTACAATTCAGAATTAGGTATACAAATGCTGGTTAGGCGGGTACCCTTGTTGATGAGGTATGCCCCTCCCTCCCCTAGCAGTTTACCCAATGGCAAATCCCACCCCCCTCCCTTGATGGTTTCCCACTACTGCCAATCCCTTTCATATAGTATTATAATTGCTCAAGTTCCGCTTATGAGATCGAATATATGGTACTCTGTTCTTTGTTTCTGTGATAGATCACTGAGTATGATCAACTCTAAATCCATCTAAGCTGCTGCAAAATCCATATGTTCGTCCTTCTTTATGGCTATGTAATATTCCATTGTGTATATTTTCCACATTTTAAAAATCCAGTCGTCTTTTGATGGGCAGCACAGATAGTTCCATGTTTTTGTTATTGTGGACAATGCTGCAATAAACATGCGTGTGCAGGTATCTTTTTCATAGAATGATTTGAGTTCCTCTGGGTATATTCCCAGTAGGGGGATTGCGGGGTCATATGGAAGGTTGATTTTTAGATCTTTTAGGAATTGCCAAACTGTTGTCTACAGAGGTTGTGTTAGTTTACATTCCCACCAACAGTGTAGAAGCATTCCATTTTCCCCACATCCTCTCCAGCATCAGTTGTTTTTTGAGTTATTGCTGATGGCCATCCTGACTGGAGTTAGGTGGTATCTCAGTGTAGTTTTAATTTGCATTTCTTTAATGACTAGTGGGGCTGAGCATTTTTTTATGTATCTGTTGGCTGCTCATATGTCTTCTTTTTAGAACTGTCTATTCATATCTTTTGCCCACTTTGTATTGGGGCTGTTTGTTTTTTTCTTTTTGGCACATTTGAGTTCCTTATAGGTCCTAGATGTTAGGCCTTTGTCAGACATACAGTTGGCAAATATTTTTTTCCAGTCTGTGGGCTATCTCCCTGTTCTCTTGATGGTTTCTGACCTGGGTCTTAAAGCATAAGTTGGAGTTCCTCTTTCTCTATGGTCTTTAAATCTTCATGAACTCTTCTACTTACGTCTTTAGTTATGTAATCACATTTATATTCAAATCGTCCCATCTTAAGGTTTTACCCTGTCCTTAATTATTGATTCCAATCCTCACTCAATACACAGTGAGCAGCCTAGGCTCCCTCTAATATCTCTGAGGATTTTGAGCAAGAGTTGAGTACTGTTTTACTCAGTCCCCTCTGGATCTGGTTTCCTGCAGCCACTGAATCCTTGATTTTGCCTCTGAGGCTTATCTCCTGAAATGATCTTGCTTCTCTTGCTCTGAATCTCTCCATGCAAATCCTGCACCCTGACTTTCATACTCTTGACATAGGACTGTGTATAGTAGTCATGGCTAAAAGTTTGAAGACATGAAAGAGAGGCAAGATTGAGAGGAGAATGTAGGCTGAAATTCAGCCCACAAACTACTTACCAAGTCATGTGCTTTAGCTGTATCCTAAAGGAAGGATTGCCTTTTTTAAAGTAACCTAATCATATTTTATGGGATAATGGCAGCTTTAAGGGAGGTTATGCCCTAGTATAGCTAAACAACCTCAGGTTGAAGTTCTTAAAATGTTTGTCATTTCTGCCCCTGGTAGGCTTGCCACATTTAGCAAATAAAAATATAGGACAACCAGTAAAGTTTGAATTTTTGATAAACAATATTTTTTTTTAGTAGAAGTATGTCTTAAGCAATATTTAGGACAAAGTTATACTAAAAATTATTCCTTGTTCACCTGAAATTAAAATACAAGACATCAAGTTAAATTTGATCTGACAAGCCTGGTACCAGACCTCCCTTAAGTGTGTGATTTAGCTGTTCATTGTGCTTCAGGGCCTCATGCTCCTGCATACCACCTCTTCTCTTTCCCTCTCTAGTTCATTTCCTCCTAACCACCCAATTTTTTTTTTACTTCTTATAGAGAGCAGTTTAGCTGTAAGTTAGTCTCAGCTCAGGCCATTCAGACTCTGCCCAGGGGACTCATCTTTATAACCAAACATGGTCTTTGTCCTAAATAGAAACAGTTCTCTCACTGAGAGGAATTCTGCAGTCAGCTCAAAGTAGCAAGTGTTCCTGTTCCTCGACATCGTTATGCAGCTGGAAATTGAGTAGAGTTCATGAGGGAGAGTTGACCTATAATAATAACTTTTTATGATGAACAAACAAATGCATGTGATAAGCCTTATTTGGGAAGATAATAATGCTACTCTCATATTTTCAGTCCACCAATTGAATTATCGAGTTCAGCATATTAGAACTGAGAGATTATTTTAGAGATTCTCTAATCTATATTTCTTAATTTGCAGATGAAGGAACTGCAACAGAGAGAGGCTGTGACTTGTTCAAAGTAACACAGCAAGTTTATGTTAGAACTTGAACTTCCCATGGATTTGCTATGCCTGTCTTTGTTTCTCAGGAATAAAAATAATTTGGAAAAAAATGGATTTTTCAAAACACAACCCTTGGTTGTGATTTTGTCTGATAGTTATTTTATACTATATATAGTAGTCAGGGTTCCCTAGAGAGATAGATCAGCAAGATTTATAGACATATATATGCAGATATATGAGACAGAATTTACTAGTGGAATTGGCTCACATGATTATAGAGGTTGTAAAGTCCCATAACAGGCTATGTTTAAACTAGAGACCCTGGGATGCCAGTAGTTTGGCTCAGTTCCAGTCAGAAGTAGGCCTCAGAACTAGGGGGGGGCAATGGTGAAACTCTCAGTCTGAGACCTGGGGTCGGGGATGGCACTGGTGCAAATCCTGGAGTCCAAAGGCCAAAGAGCCAGAGTTCTGCTAAGGGCAGGAGGAGTATCAGTGTCCTAGCTCCAGAAAGAGTTAGTTTAATCTAAGTAGAGAGTTTATTTGGGCCAAGCTTAAACATTGCAACCAGTAGCATAGATTCAAGTTGCCCTGAATATACACTCCAATTAGCAGTTACAAGTGGATTTTTTTTTTGAGTTGGTATCTCACTCTGTTGCCCAGACTGGAGTGCAGTGGCACACTCACGACCACTGCAGCCTATATCCACTGGGCTCCAACAATCCTGCCTCAACCTTCCAAGTAACTAGAACTACAGGCACACATTACCACTCCCAGCTAATTTATTATTTATATTTATTATTTATTTATTTTTGAGTTGGAGTCTCACTCTCGCCCAGACTAGAGTGCAGTGGCATGCTCCCGGCCACCACTGCCTTGACCTGCTGGGCTCCGGTGATCTTTCCACCTCAGCCTTCCAAGTAGCCAGAACTACAGATGTGCACTACCATGGTCAGCTAATTTTTGATTTATTGTAGAGATGAGTTCTCGCCAAGTTGCCCAGGCTGGTCTTGAACCCATGGGCTCAGGCAATTCACTCGCCTCAGCTTCCCAAAGTCCTGGGATTATAGGCTGCACCACTGAGCCTGGCCTCAAGTGAATTTTAAAGGCAAAAAATTGGGGCAGGAAATGGACTGATAAAATGTTATTTCTCAGGAATTCTCATTGGTTTATAGAAATAACATTGATTAGTGATTGGCTGTACATTGTTAAGCTATAGGGCGAGTGAGGGTTATAGTTTCTGGTGTAGCATTATAAGGTTAATTTATAGTTACTAGTGGCAAAAGCAAGAAGTTTCAAGACATAGATCAAAAGGGGGAAATGGATGTGACTGTGGTCACATTTTAATGTCTCTCCAGGCCTGATAATTTTAACATTCTCACATTCCTCAGGTAAAAGTTATTTTCTTTTCTTGGTGGTATGTTCCTTCCCAAGCTCTCATGCCTATCTTTGCTGGTCCTCACGGGCAGCAACAGCAGCAGAGATTCAGCCTCTGTCTGCCCATCTGCCCGGTTCTGCCATGGAGTTGTATTTAGCCCTTATGGATTTTATGTAAAAAGAACAACAAATACCTTCATCACATCAGTTTCATTGCAATAAAGAGTAAACTCTCTCTGAGTTGAAGTGTATATGTCTTCTCATAGTAAAAATGTACCAAGTGTGATTTCATGACCAAAAGGATTTCTTGTCAGTGTGCAGTGGTGCAGACATTGCTACGATTCTCCCCCAGCTCCTCTTCTTGGAGTCACTGCACAAGGGTCAGTCCTGCTGAGAGTGTTTTCTTTTTGCCACTTTTGTTTTTCCTAAGTTTGTTGTCACAGTGGATGTTGAACACTATCCCCTAACCTTTCTAAATCAGACCATGCTGCAAATGGGAACTGGTCAGTCACAGCACAAAAAGACTTAGCTTCTGTGGTGAAGACTTAGAAATTTTCAGAACTTTGTTTTTAGCCTCCCTCTGCTGGTGAAAAATAATCCACATATGTACTGTTCTAAAGTGGAACAATTTTTTTTTGTTATAGAAGAGCGCAATCTCAAAATTAAAATCTATGTTTATTCATTATTATATACAAAGATTCTTAGCATACTAACAGGTAAATACAGGTTAAAGTGGAAGAATTTAAGGAGAGGGAATTTGTGTCTCATGGTAACAAAATACCTTCATTTATAGTTAATGGAAACTTTTAAATACAGAAAGAAAAATGAATCTTTCTTCCACTAATCATTACAGTCTAATCATTACCTGACTGCTGCTAAGAAGGAACTCAAGTTCTTTTGCATAGTATATATGTAACATATTTCACAAATGTAAAATATAGTAACCCATAGGCTGACATGGCCTTGTGTTCATTCTTTGGCATTGATTACCCGTGCCTGTTGGAATTATAATGGATTAGGAAGATGAGATGAAATAGCCTGCTTCTAGCCAACCTTTTCCACCTTCTTTTGCTTCTTTTCTTTGGCTGTGGCATATGAAAATGTGATATTTATGCCTGTTAGAATTGTGCCCAAAATAAGAGTTAAGAATCCCAGAGTCAGTTCTTGGTACAGAGAAAGCACAAGCACTCAGTAACTGTGCATTGAATATAAACAATAGAGAACAAATATAGTGACGCTAAGAAAGCAATATATTTCTTTAAAGCCTCTACTTTGTAAAATATATCTTGGATGTTCAGAGAAATTTTCTGCTTCTTTTTGTAATTTAGGTGACTTCCTCATGGTTGAAGTTGATATGTATGTAGCAGTATTAATATGCTATTTATAATTCCTGAGACTTGAATTAAGGGTGAAAACAATTAGAAATTAAAGGTTATTGTAATAGAAAACAGCATTTTATATTGAAAAATATGTGATCCTTTTCACAGGTTTAACTTTGCAGTGTACATTCACAATTTAAGAAAGCTCCTTTGCTGAAGAATGCTGTGGAAAAGTACTTCTAAATTGTGACATATTTGTACATGTTAAATATCTAAATCATTTTTACATTGGGAATCTAACAGTGTAGTTGATATATCTTTCTTGTTTGCCACCACTATCATACATTCCATCCATTTTTGAACGTCTGCTAATCCTGAGGATTGCACAGAGATGATTAAAGACACAGTTCCTGCCCTCAAAACTATTCATTCTATGGATTCTATGACATACACCATAAAAATATATTATCCTTGAGGTCAGCATCCATTTTGTGTCATTCACTGCTGTTCCTTTAGCATCTGCAGTAGAATCTGGCACACATAGGTGCTCAGTTGTTTATTGAATGACTGAATAAATAGAGAACATGCTACGCAAATCAGAGTAAGGAGAACTCATAATTTTAGACTGGATGATCAGTGAAGAGTTTATAGAGGAGAGAGTTTTTTAAAATGAACCTTAAAAACTATATTTTCACAGGTGAAAATTTGGAATAGGATGCAGTTGAAGGCACTTTGCATCTAAGAGAAGCTGTATGGTATAGTGGAAAGAATATGGAACTTTGAGTCTGGGGATCTGAGTTCAAATCCAGGCTTTACCACCTACTTGTGTGTGGTCTTGAGTAAGTTATTGGACTTCTCAAAGCTTCTGTTTCCATCATGTAAAACATGGGGATGATGATTCTGATTATTTGATAGGTTTTTTATGAGGATTGCATGAGATGCCACAGGGTATATTATGACACCTGACACAGTGCTCAAAAATGTGAATCTGAAGGAGTGACACAAATCAAAGAAGCATGGTGGTAGAAAGTAAAGGTTATGTTTATGGATTGATGTTCTGTGTTGGCATAGGGTATAGTTGCAAAAGAAGTTAGATTCAGATTGTTTAGAGACATGCATGATGTGATTCAGAATATGGAAGAGTCTTTAAGTCGATATTGTATATATTGAATTTTCTTAAAGATGAAAAAAATAAAATAAAATAAAACAGCTCAGGTTTTTGGCTCATATCCAAAGTTTGTGACCTTCCCAACAGCCAAGGTTCACATTATTGTTCTTTTATATGAAGGAAACCCTGACTATGTGATTTACACTAAGGTCAATAAGCATGTATCCTGCTTCTGAAAGGAGTGTTGATCAGATAAGCAGCATATACGTGCCCTTATTCATTGTCCTAAGAAGAGCATAGTTACAATGCCAAGTCAGAATGTCATAGTCTTGTGGTATTCGTAAGAAAATAAACATGCAATCTACAAATACTTGACTTACACCAAAGATATTAGAGTGAAGTTGAGAGAACTCTGGCTAAAGATGACTCCTAGATTTTGAGCTTGAGAGAAGTGTGATGCTATGAATGGGCACAAGATTGTCTTGAGGAGTTGTAGCTTCCAGGGAGGATGTTGTATTTGCCTTAATTTGCACTTGAGATGCTGCAGCATTTGGTCTGTCAGCAACCAGTAAAAAGTTTTTAGAGGTAATGATTTTGAGGCTCATTTGCATAAAGGCCACTTTTCTGATCATGTTATTACAACCTTTGTTTGGCTTCTGAACAACAATAATTAACAAATATTCCTGAGAAGTTACTATGTTCCAGGCATTATTCTAAGTGCTTTACATGAATCATCTCATTTAACTTTCATAATAAGCCTCTGTAGTAGGTACTGTCATGATTCCCATTTTATAGATGGGGAAGCTGGGCACACATACAGAATTAATTGCTGTGCCCAGTGGAGCTGTATTCAAACTCGGTTCTGTCTGTGTGACTCCATCACTCAAGTTCATAAATACTTCCTGGGTAGAGTTGCCCAGTTAAATTTGAATTTCAGGTAAGCAATACTTTTAAAAATTCTCATCTTTGCCCTGATTCTTTTAATCACAAAAAGAGTAGATTGTCACTCAGGAGAGTAAGGAGTGAAAGTAGGAAAGAGTTAATGAGCAATAGGGACTCATTCCTGTTAAATGGAAAGATTGAAGCATGGGCATTTAGGGTGGGAGGAATGACAGATGCAAAGACACCCAAGAGGTAAAAATGAGTTAAGCTTTCTCTCTGCTCTTAGGGGTTCTTCTTGCTCTCCAGCTACCATTTTCTCCACCCAAAATTGACTGAGTTGCCTATATGTTGAGTGATTTTTCCTTTTCATTAAATCAATCCAGTCATTTTCAGTTGAAGTTTCTTTACCTTTCTGCATTTATTGCCAGAGCATTGAGATAAAATTCCAAAAATGACTAACAGAAAAAATTCATCCATTTGTATCTACAATTAGTTACAGGTGTTTAACATGCTCAAGTGCTTTTGGAAGTGGTTAAAATTCAAATATTCAGTGATTATATTTTAAATTATTCAAAGAGAGAAAATAATAGTGCTAATGAGTATCTAAAGGGAGGGTTGCTATTTAATCCAAATTGGACAATCTGAGACAGTCTTTGGAACCCAGGGATGCAGGGCTATTTCTTACAGCAGGACATCTCTATCTTCGAATACCACTGCTGACTAGGACAAGATGGCTTGTTTTCTGATCAGGACAATTCTTCATAAATGCCTATGTCCAAATCAGCAACTGAGTAATGATGATTAACAACCTCACAACTTAAGCTGCTTTTAGACTGCCAAAGTGCCACAATGAAGGAAGGCAGATATAGGCCTTTAAGAACAGCAAGCAAGACCAGTGTATTGTTGAAATTTATTTATATTTTTTCATTTGTACTTTATTCCAAAAGAGATTTGAGGTGATTTTCAATGAAACAGTTCAGGATAAAAAAAAAGTGAAGTCACTGGGGGTAGAACTGGAGAAAGGAAAATGTACATATGACTGACCCTGGCTATATCCTGTGAACTGGGTATGCATTCTTAACTCAGCCCCTCCCTGGCTCTGATGGCTGATTTTAGCTGGATGAGCATGCATTCTTCTTGTTCTAACTTATCCTGTGACTTGGCATTTCTGGCAAGATCTCTGCTCTTGCAATTTTAACTTGGAGACCTGGATCTTTCACAATTTATTAGGTACCCACAATGTCAGCTCTCTGGGTCTCTCTCCAGGAAGCTGGAAACCTTGGCTAATGACTCTGCAAGTGGAAAGTACAAGGTTATCCTTCATTCTCACTGAGAAAGGGGATCTGAGTGTCTGTTGAATTGGAGACATCACTTTTTATGTTATCCACCACATGCCATCAGAGTTCATACAGAGACAATACTAGTAACCTATAAGTAACTTCAGGTCTCTCATGAAGAATGTTTACTCCTCCTCATTAGGGCATTAGTTTGAGATAAAACCTTCAATCTAATTTGTGAATAGCATTGTTATTCATGTAGTTGAAACCGTTACACTAATGCAATCATCATCATCATCATTTATCACTAATGATAGCTCAGGGCTATACTAAAGTTAATTATACTTATTTTCTAGTGAATGTACATGTGGGGATTATAACTTAGGATCACTACTCAGAGGGCTCTAGCATGTCAGTTGTCATGCCATTCATAATTTGGTTTATGTTGCAACTGTCAAAAAGAGTTCCAAGTTAATTCTAGGAATTTGTTTGGTTGACTTTTGAATTGCAGCCTATTATTTCTTTCTCTGGTCATGAGGCATCTCAATTTTTAATTATGGTTTATCTCATCTAACTTATAACAGAGAATGAGAGGTTCATTTTGCTATTTTATGTGCTAGACTTCTAAATGGAATATGGCAGAAAGGAAAGACTATTCTTTTACTCTTATAGTTGTCATTATGGCATGCACAGTATAAGAATTGAAATGATTAAATGTTTTGCTCTGGGGAATTTTCTTTGTATTACTGTCAGAAGTTGAATAGTTCATATCCTAATGAGTTCTAGAAGGTTATGCTACTATGTTTTTTCTACTCATAACCTGTATATTATTGGAATTTTTCTTATCAGCAACTCAATTCAGTAATTTTTAACCAAAATTTATTTGCTTTTCTGCATATGTTCACAAGACTTTTTAATGCTTTATTTATTTATTTATTTTTAATTTTTCTTTTTAAAATTTCAATAGCTTTAGGGTCTTACAAACAGTTTCTGGTTACATGAATGCATTGTATAATGGCAAAGAAATCTGGGCTTTAAGTGGACCCACCACCCCCACCTGCACATATAAATACACAGGACTGTTAAGAGCAACTTCCAAAAACATTGAACTTCATTTACTCCCATTCATTAATTTTAATTAAACCTTTTTTGACATATATATTAGCATATAGTTGTAAGAAATAATATAGACTGTATTCACTTTCACCAGTGTCGACATCTTGCAAAAACTATAGTACAATATCATGATGAAGATATTGACATTGATATAGTCAACAAACAGAACTGTTACATTCTTATAAGGATCCCTCATGTTATTGTTTTATAACGCTGTCAACCTCCCTCTCCCATTCATTTTATTTATAATTATTCACAAGTGTATGTTACCTCAATTCCTTTTGTGAGTAAGTAGATTTATTTCACTTTTAATAATCCTGAATCACATGAGTTATTTGTAGAAAACAACCATATTCTATGAGTTTCTAATTATGTGTATAGTTGTTTGCATGTACAAGCCTCAGTTCTGATAAGCAGCAGAGATAATTTGAAAAGTCTCGTCAACTAACCTTAGGTCATTCCTTGGAGTAGGGGGGCTGTGGAGAGGGGACTCTGTTGAGGGACTTACTAGAGGTTTGCAATGAGCAGGTATTGAGGGAGAAACAATGAAAACAGTGGAAGAAGTTAATTGAAGAGGCAGAGTTATATGGTTATCCAGTAATAGAAAAATGCAGGATACAATTGAATGGGGGTGAAATTTTCCTTGACTAAAGCCTATATGGAAATTTTTAAAGTTTCAGTCTGTATATGTGTGTATTGATGGGAATATGTATGTGGCAGAAGTGGGTGATACTCTTAAATCAAGCAGAGGGTTTCTTTAGGTCCTTTTGGAAAAGGTGCTGAAGCGATAGATGTACTCATTGAAAACAGGGTCCTCCCTCCTGTAGGAGGGGCTTTATCAGTGCTGGGGTGGGGTGTGGCTGGTTCGCAGGGCTGATATTTAGCCCTAGTAAGAAAGTAAGGCAGAAGCCTATGCAAAGAGACTTAAATAATTCAGAAAAGGCTCTATGAAAATAATGACTTTGAGCATCCAGAACTTAGTTTTACTCAATGTACATTTGTTGAGTATTTACTGTGTACCAGGCCCTGAGACAGGCATTGAGGATACAATGCCCCAAGACCAAAAGGGACTGGTAGGGCGTTGGAAATAGTCTGCATCAGGTAGACACAGGATCATTTGGGGGCAGCAAGATACAATCTAAATCTCATCTTTTGGTGTGGCTGGGGCCTCCCATAAGACTCTGCCCTACTCAAGATTTGTTTTAGTGTCTTGGATATTCTCTGCCTAGCTCATGATTAGGGCTTAAAATGGAGAGACAGACAGACAGATAGATGGAAATAAGGCTCAGTAATTTAGCAGAAGGCAAGGGCTCATGCTTTATACCAATTCAATATTCCTTTATCCTCAGAGAGAAACATAAGGACATTTAACACTCAAGATATTCGTAAACAGATTGGTGCAGCTTCATGACACTGAATGATCACAGAGGTCTGAAAAATCTATAACGAACTGAAAAACCCTGAGTGCTCTTGCTTAGGATCAAAAGAGCTTTCATTAACATCTTTAATCTGTGTAATGAAATCTCAAACTATTTTTCATGCCTTTATTGTTGCTTGAATGAGTAACCAAAATCTCAAGAGAACACAATGAATTAGAATGTGACCTAAAATCAAGAGTGAAATGTCATCAATCAAAAAGGGAGATTATTTGAGGAATATAAATGATTTGAATGCTAAAGAAAAAAAAGCTGCTTGTTGACAGAAATATATACTTGTGATTATTGTTTCATTGGTCATGTAGACCATGGAACAAATCAAGAGCCCAAATCATATAAAATTTTTTTGTTCTAGATTTCCTCTACCACCTTGATTTTTTGAAACTTAAGTTTTGATTTCCTGTTACTATTCCTCTTGGTGCTTTATCCTCTTCTTGTCTGAGTGTTTTTGCCTGATTTGTACTCTCTACCTTTTTATTAATTTATTAATTGATAATATTAAAAAATTCAGTAAGTTTAGGGGACTTCGTCTTCAGGAAATGCTCCACACTTACCTTTTCCCATATTCTATCTCTCCCAATTCAGGTGCTCAGATAGCAGAAGCCTTTTTTATGAGTCCCTGTGAAGATAATGCTGACAACTTTAACAAATAGCCCTCAAATGTCAATGAGTTAAAACACTAAATATTTATTTAGCAGTTGCACAAAATCCAGTGTTGATGTTCCTGGGTCAGGTATTTGTCCTGGGTCACTCTCTTCTAAATGTTGACTCAAGATACAGTCTCCTTCCATCTTATGATACTATCATCTTTTTTTTTTGAGTCAGAGTCTTACCCTGTCACCCAGGCTCGAGTGCAGTGGCACGCTCATGGCCACCCCAGTGTAGATTTGCTGGGCTCTTGCAATCCTTCCTCGTCAACCTTCCAAGTAGCTGGAACTACAGGCACACGCTACCATGCCTGGCTAATTTATTTATTTATTTATTGTAGAGACGAGGTCTTGCCAAGTTGCCTGGGCTGGCCTCAAACCTGCAGGCTTAGGCAATCCACTGGCCTCGGCCTCCCAAAGTGATGGGATTATAGACTGATCCACTAAGCTCGGCCTGCTGTCACCTTTAATATGAGCCTTCATGGTCACTCCAGAAGGGAAAGAAGGTGTAAGGATGGAATACTCAACATTTGGTCCAGAAGTGGTATATTCTTCACTTCTGCTTTCATTCCCCTGGCTAGAACTAGTCACATGCCCCATACAGGTACAAAAGGGACTGGAAAATATAGCCACTGGCTAAGCAGTCACTTTCCAATGACATCACTATGCTTTGATGTATGTCTAGTTGTTTCTGGCTCATCATCCTTTGAAACACTGTTCCATGAGGATGCCTCAACTATTTTCTGATCCCTAAATGACCTTCTCTTTTCCTTATTCTACCTGAATTATGTATAATCACAAAATTCTCAAGTCAAAGCCACCAGTAAGAAATGATGATTTTTTAAAATTAAATTTTATTTTATTATAGAAATGTGGTGGTACAAATGAGGATTAACTACACAAGTAGGCTGCATGCAGGTGAAGTTTGGGCCTCCAAGTGGCCCTTACTCCCCCTGGTATAGGACCAGGTATGCTTTGTGTTGTTACGTGCCCCCCTCCCCTAGCAGCGCCCAGGTGCTGCCAATCCCTCCCTTGTGCTAATGTGATTAATGTTCAGGTCCCACTTATGAATGAGAACATCTGGTATTCAGTTCTTTGTTTCTGTGATAGATCATAGTTTGATGGTCTCCAACTCCATTCAATTTGCTGTGAAATCGATGACTTTGTTCTTCTTTATGGCCATGTAATACTCCATCATGTATATGTAACACATTTGCTTTATCCAGTCCACTTTCGATGGGCAGTAGGGTTGGTTCCATGTTTTTGCTATTGTGAATAGTACAGCAATAAATATGTGTGTGCAGGTGTCTTTTTTGTAGAATGATTGTTGTTCCTCTGGGGATAGTCCCAGGAGAGGGGAATTGCTCTGGGGATAGTCCCAGGAGAGGGGAATTGCTGGATTGTATGGAAGGTCAATTTTTAGTTCTTAGAAATGTGATCTTTAAAAAATTTAAATAATGTATCTGGAGAAGAGTAGGTCACCTCTGTATGTTGATAGCTGCAATATCTTACCATATGCTTTCTGGAGTCAGAGATCCCTTCCATTAAAATGAGACCATTACTACAGAAAGATAAATATTGCATGATCTCACTTATGTGTGGAATCTAAAAAATGTCAAATTCATAGAAATAGTAGAATAATAGTTACCAGGAGCTGGAGGTGGGGGATATATGAAGATGTTTGTCAAAGGGTAAAAGTTGCAGTAATAAGATGAATAACTTCTGGAGACCTAATATACAGTATGGTGTCTATAGTTAATAATCTTGTATATTTGAAATTTGCTAATAGAGTAGATCATAAGTGTTCTTAACACACACATACACACACAGATAATTATGTGAGGTGAAGAATATGGTAATTAGCTAGATTATGGGGATCATTTTACAAGGTATACGCATGTCAGTATATCAAAATATCACATTACATAGCTTAAATATTAGGCTGATGCATAAGTTCATAGCGCTTAGTTTTGGCACGGCAACACTGTGGTGTTGGAAATTTATCATTTGCCATTTGGAGTGAAATGTTGTGCTTGTGAATACGCCCTGCATTTTGCAAATCTGAAGAAAGCTAGTGCTATTTATGACCTAAAGAAGATGGAGTGTCAAGTGGAAAAAAAACCCTGAAAATTTCCAACGTTTGTTTTTTTCCTGTTTAACAGAGGAGTAAAGGCAGTGGAGGTAGCTAGAAACATTTGTCCTGTGTACGGGGAGAATGACATCGAGGAAAGCATTGCAAGAAAATGGTTTTGTCAATTCAAAGAGGGTCACTTTGACCTGAGTGATTCTCCACGTTCAGGAGGCCCTGGGCTTTGATGAGGACAATTTAAAATAGTGAAATATGCTACGAACTTATGCATCAACTCAAGATATACAATTTTTATTTGTACATTGTATTTCAATAAAACTGAAAGGAAAACAAACAAAAAGTAGGACTAACACAGGATAGAAAAACAAAGAAATAATTGACAATTTCAGCTTGTTTCCATGATCATATCAGGGATCTGAGGAATTATTTAGAAACCATGATTGACTTTCCTTAGATAGAGATAGATTTTGAGTGGCATTCACTCAGTTGTGTTTTCTGGTAGTGGCTTCTGACCTATTCAGATCTAAGGGTAACTCTCATCATTCTGGCAAGAAACCTCTGTCTTAATATACTTTGCTCTGGGGCACTTTTCATCATAACACATCAGCAACAAGGGCTAAATATATATGTATACGGATGGCTCCTTCAAAAAGTTAAAAATATTGCATTTGATTGTCCTGCCTCCCTGGATTCTATTAACTTGCAGAGACTAAGGAATAACCTGGGGTTCTTAATCTTCTGCACTTAATTCAGGTCCTGTTATTTACATAACCATTTATTTCCTGACCAAGGCCTGCTGTTCTCCAAAGATAGGGGAATGGTTAAATCAATTATGCTGCATGTGTATGTTGGAATATTAAGAAAGGTTTAAATTTTGTTTCTTCGTATTTTAATGGTCATTAGAAAATGCTCATAATATGACATTTTGTTCTTAAAGAGTTTTCAATTTTTGTGTGTGTCTATATGTATGTATGCTGGCATAGGTATAGTAAAAAGATTGGAAGGAAAGATTAAAAGTTTAGCTGTGGTTATCTCTGGGCAGTGAGATTGTGGGTGACTATTATATTATTTATATTTTTCTGTGTTTCCCAAAGTCTAAAAATAAGCATGAATTACTTATGAGAACATTAATCACTATACTTATCAATCTAGTTCAGCATCAAAATAGTCTCATGAAAATTACTAGAGACTAGAAGAAAGGGGGAAATTTGGCTGTCTTAAATGGTTGAATCCTCTATCTTTAAATAAATAAAAAAAAGAGAGCGACCTAGCATCAAAAACACTGGTTATATCACTTTTTGCCATTCCTAGGTTTTACTAGTGAAATTTACTAGTCCTTGAAGATAAATGTTTCTATGCAAACTGTGGCCTTTCTTTTCATGGCAGATACTTACTATAGAATTATAATTTGTATAAGCACATGTCAGAATTAAGTTATGAAATTGGCGACCCCAGGTGGATGGCATTAGTTTTGGTTTACTTTTGCACAAAAGATGGCCAGTATTGCTGAACAGAAATAGCCTAGGCTCTGGAGTCCTGGTTTCTAATCTTGGCTCAGTAATGTACTAGCTATGTGACTTGAAGTCAGTTACTTAATGTTTCTGAAACTTTGTGTCCGTATCTACAGGCTGGAGATATTTCCTATCTGGTAAAATTATTTAACAATTAGAAATAATAAATGTAAGCCCAGCTCACTCCCTAATCCTCAACTGATGATAGCTTGATTGCTGCTGCTCCTTCTCCTGCTTCTACTACAGTTATTACTACTACCACTGCTATGACCCTGACCTTCTCTACGAGTGGCAATGGTACTTCTGCACTATCTAACTATACTGAAGTCGATGAGTCAGTTTGGTTGCTGTAGCCTAACTTCCAGTTCCAGTCAGAGATATATTCACCTGCTTTTCATGGGCAGGACAAACCTCTTCTACCACCCCCTGCCAGCTGGCAATTAAGGAGTTAACTCCTGGAGAAGAGGGGACCTCAAGCAACAACTCCAGTCCTTAAGCCTGTATCTTCTTTGATTGTTCAGTGCCTGTGGGTACAGATTGTTAAATATTTTGAACATTATACCTGGTTCTAGTCAAATAAAAACTAAAAGTTGTCATATATCTCCTAGGCTGCTGGTAAGTAAAATGCTATGATGGCCAACTGGGTATGAATGTTGAAGCCTTGACAAGTGAGAGAATATTTCCAATAAATGTTGATTATAAAAGCCTTATTCTAGCCGGGCTCGGTGGCTCAGGCTGTAATCCCAGCACTTTGGGAGGCTGAGGTGAGTAGATTGCCTGAGCCCGCGGGGCGACCGCCTGGGCAACTTGGCGAGACCTCATCTCTACAATAAAATAAAAAAATTAGCCGGGCG